>NC_081295.1:72148787-72451818 GCF_030435805.1 Mustela lutreola
TCTTTCTCTGCTTGACTTATTTCGCTAAGCATGATACGCTCTAGTTCCATCCATGTTGTTGCAAATGGCAAGATTTCATTTCTTTTGATGGCTGCATAGTATTCCATTGTGTATATATACCACATCTTCTTGATCCATTCATCTGTTGATGGACATCTAGGTTCTTTCCATAGTTTGGCTATTGTGGACATTGCTGCTATAAACATTCGGGTGCATGTGTCCCTTTGGATCACTACATTTGTATCTTTAGGGTAAATACCCAATAGTGCAATTGCTGGGTCATAGGGCAGTTCTATTTTCAACATTTTGAGGAACCTCCATGCTGTTTTCCAGAGTGGCTGCACCAGCTTGCATTCCCACCAACAGTGTAGGAGGGTTCCCCTTTCTCCACATCCTCGCCAGCATCTGTCATTTCCTGACTTGTTGATTTTAGCCATTCTGACTGGTGTGAGGTGATATCTCATTGTGGTTTTGATTTGTATTTCCCTGATGCCGAGTGATATGGAGCACTTTTTCATGTGTCTGTTGGCCATCTGGATGTCTTCTTTGCAGAAATGTCTGTTCATGTCTTCTGCCCATTTCTTGATTGGATTATTTGTTCTTTGGGTGTTGAGTTTGCTAAGTTCTTTATAGATTCTGGACACTAGTCCTTTATCTGATATGTCGTTTGCAAATATCTTCTCCCATTCTGTCAGTTGTCTTTTGATTTTGTTAACTGTTTCCTTTGCTGTGCAAAAGCTTTTGATCTTGATGAAATCCCAGTAGTTCATTTTTTCCCTTGCTTCCCTTGCCTTTTGCGTTGTTCCTAGGAAGATGTTGCTGCGGCAGAGGTCGAAGAGGTTGCTGCCCGTGTTCTCCTCAAGGATTTTGATGGATTCCTTTCGCACATTGAGGTCCTTCATCCATTTTGAGTCTATTTTTGTGTGTGGTGTAAGGAAATGGTCCAATTTCATTTTTCTGCATGTGGCTGTCCAATTTTCCCAGCACCATTTATTGAAAAGGCTGTCTTTTTTCCATTGGACATTCTTTCCTGCTTTGTCGAAGATTAGATGACCATAGATTTGAGGGTCTATTTCTGGGCTCTCTATTCTGTTCCATTGATCTATGTGTCTGTTTTTGTGCCAGTACCATGCTGTCTTGATGATGACAGCTTTGTAATAGAGCTTGAAATCCGGAATTGTGATGCAACCAACGTTGGCTTTCTTTTTCAATATCCCTTTGGCTATTCGAGGTCTTTTCTGGTTCCATATAAATTTTAGCATTATTTGTTCCATTTCTTTGAAAAATATGGATGGTACTTTGATAGGAATTGCATTAAATGTGTAGATTGCTTTAGGTAGCATAGACATTTTCACAATATTTATTCTTCCAATCCAGGAGCATGGAACATTTTTCCATTTCTTTGTGTCTTCCTCAATTTCTTTCATGAGTACTTTATAGTTTTCTGAGTATAGATTCTGTGTCTCTTTGGTTAGGTTTATTCCTAGGTATCTTATGGTTTTGGATGCAATTGTAAATGGGATTGACTCCTTAATATCTCTTTCTTCTGTCTTGCTGTTGGTGTAGAGAAATGCAACTGATTTCTGTGCATTGATTTTATATCCTGACACTTTACTGAATTCCTGTATAAGTTCTAGCAGTTTTGGAGTGGAGTCTTTTGGGTTTTCCACATATAGTATCATATCATCTGCGAAGAGTGATAATTTGACTTCTTCTTTGCCGATTTGGATGCCTTTAATTTCCTTTTGTTGTCTGATTGCTGAGGCTAGGACCTCTAGTACGATGTTGAATAGCAGTGGTGATAATGGACATCCCTGCCGTGTTCCTGACCTTAGCGGAAAAGCTTTCAGTTTTTCTCCATTGAGAATGATATTTGCGGTGGGTTTTTCATAGATGGCTTTGATGATATTGAGGTATGTGCCCTCTATCCCTACACTTTGAAGAGTTTTGATCAGGAAGGGATGTTGTACTTTGTCAAATGCTTTTTCAGCATCTATTGAGAGTATCATATGGTTCTTGTTCTTTCTTTTATTGATGTGTTGTATCACATTGACTGATTTGCGGATGTTGAACCAACCTTGCAGCCCTGGAATAAATCCCACTTGGTCGTGGTGAATAATCCTTTTAATGTACTGTTGAATCCTATTGGCTAGTATTTTGTTGAGTATTTTCGCATCTGTGTTCATCAAGGATATCGGTCTATAGCTCTCTTTTTTGGTGGGATCCTTGTCTGGTTTTGGGATCAAGGTGATGCTGGCCTCATAAAATGAGTTTGGAAGTTTTCCTTCCATTTCTATTTTTTGGAACAGTTTCAGGAGAATAGGAATTAGTTCTTCTTTAAATGTTTGGTAGAATTCCCCTGGGAAGCCGTCTGGCCCTGGGCTTTTGTTTGTTTGGAGATTTTTAATGACTGTTTCAATCTCCTTACTGGTTATGGGTCTGTTCAGGCTTTCTATTTCTTCCTGGTTCAGTTGTGGTAGTTTATATGTTTCTAGGAATGCAACCATTTCTTCCAGATTGTCAAATTTATTGCCGTAGAGTTGCTCATAGTATGTTCTTATAATAGTTTGTATTTCTTTGGTGTTAGTTGTGATTTCTCCTCTTTCATTCATGATTTTATTTATTTGGGTCCTTTCTCTTTTCTTTTTGATAAGTCGGGCCAGGGGTTTATCAATTTTATTAATTCTTTCAAAGAACCAGCTCCTACTTTCGTTGATTTGTTCTATTGTTTTTTTGGTTTCTATTTCATTGATTTCTGCTCTGATCTTTATGATTTCTCTTCTCCTGCTGGGCTTAGGGTTTCTTTCTTGTTCTTTCTCCAGCTCCTTTAGGTGTAGGGTTAGGTTGTGTACCTGAGACCTTTCTTGTTTCTTGAGAAAGGCTTGTACCGCTATATATTTTCCTCTCAGGACTGCCTTTGTTGTGTCCCACAGATTTTGAACCGTTGTATTTTCATTATCATTTGTTTCCATGATTTTTTTCAATTCTTCTTTAATTTCCCGGTTGACCCATTCATTCTTTAGAAGGATACTGTTTAGTCTCCATGTATTTGGGTTCTTTCCAAACTTCCTTTTGTGGTTGAGTTCTAGCTTTAGAGCATTGTGGTCTGAAAATATGCAGGGAATGATCCCAATCTTTTGATACCGGTTGAGTCCTGATTTAGGACCGAGGATGTGATCTATTCTGGGGAATGTTCCATGTGCACTAGAGAAGAATGTGTATTCTGTTGCTTTGGGATGAAATATTCTGAATATATCTGTGATGTCCATCTGGTCCAGTGTGTCATTTAAGGCCTTTATTTCCTTGCTGATCTTTTGCTTGGATGACCTGTCCATTTCAGTGAGGGGAGTGTTAAAGTCCCCTACTATTATTGTATTATTGTTGATGTGTTTCTTTGATTTTGTTATTAATTGGTTTATATAGTTGGCTGCTCCCACATTGGGGGCATAGATATTTAAAATTGTTAGATCTTCTTGTTGGACAGACCCTTTGAGTATGATATAGTGTCCTTCCTCATCTCTTATTATAGTCTTTGGCTTAAAATCTAATTGATCTGATATAAGGATTGCCACTCCTGCTTTCTTCTGATGTCCATTAGCATGGTAAATTCTTTTCCACCCCCTCACTTTAAATCTGGAGGTGTCTTCAGGCTTAAAATGTGTTTCTTGGAGGCAACATATAGATGGGTTTTGTTTTTTTATCCATTCTGATACCCTGTGTCTTTTGACAGGGGCATTTAGCCCATTCACATTCAGGGTAACTATTGAGAGATATGAATTTAGTGCCATTGTATTGCCTGTAAGGTGACTGTTACTGTATATGGTCTCTGTTCCTTTCTGATCTACCACTTGTAGGCTCTCTCTTTGCTTAGAGGACCCCTTTCAATATTTCCTGTAGAGCTGGTTTGGTATTTGCAAATTCTTTCAGTTGTTGTTTGTCCTGGAAGCTTTTAATCTCTCCTTCTATTTTCAATGATAGCCTAGCTGGATATAGTATTCTTGGCTGCATGTTTTTCTCGTTTAGTGCTCTGAAAATATCATGCCAGCTCTTTCTGGCCTGCCAGGTCTCTGTGGATAAGTCAGCTGCCAATCTAATATTTTTACCATTGTATGTTACAGACTTCTTTTCCCGGGCTGCTTTCAGGATTTTCTCTTTGTCACTGAGACTTGTAAATTTTACTATTAGGTGACGGGGTGTGGGCCTATTCTTATTGATTTTGAGGGGCATTCTCTGAACCTCCTGAATTTTGATGCTCGTTCCCTTTGCCATATTGGGGAAATTCTCCCCAATAATTCTCTCCAGTATACCTTCTGCTCCCCTCTCACTTTCTTCTTCTTCTGGAATCCCAATTATTCTAATGTTGTTTCGTCTTATGGTGTCACTTATCTCTCGAATTCTCCCCTCGTGGTCCAGTAGCTGTTTGTCCCTCTTTTGCTCAGCTTCTTTATTCTCTGTCATTTGGTCTTCTATATCACTAATTCTTTCTTCTGCCTCATTTATCCTAGCAGTTAGAGCCTCCATTTTTTATTGCACCTCATTAATAGCTTTTTTGATTTCACCTTGGTTAGATTTTAGTTCTTTTATTTCTCCAGAAAGGGCTTTTATATCTCTCGAGAGGGTTTCTCTAATATCTTCCATGCCTTTTTCGAGCCCGGCTAGAACCTTGAGAATTGTCATTCTGAACTCTAGATCTGACATATTACCGATGTCTGTATTGATTAGGTCCCTAGCCTTCGGTACTGCCTCTTGTTCTTTTTTTTGTGTTGAATTTTTACGTCTTGTCATTTTGTCCAGATAAGAGTAAATGAAGGGGCAAGTAAAATTCTAAAAGGGTGGCAACAACCCCAGGAAAATATGCTTTAACCAAATTAGAAGAGATCCAAAATCGTGAGTGGGGAGAAAGGGGATAAAAACAGGTTCAAAAAGGAAGAAAGAAAAAAAAACAAAAAGAAAAGAAAAAGAAAAAAAAAAAAGAAAAGAAAAGAATTTTTAAAAAAAGAAAACACCTAAGAAAAATGTAAAATATATATATATATATATTAGATAAACTAGTAAAAAATCGTTAAAAAAGAAAAAGGTAACAGTTAAAAAAAAATTTTACCCAAAGGCGAGAAAAAAAAAAATGAAAAAGAAAAAATTAAATTAACTGCAAGACTAAAAAAAATCACAGGAAAAAAGCCATGAGTTCCGTGCTTGGCTTTCTCCTCCTCTGGAATTCTGCTGCTCTCCTTGGTATTGAAACCGCACTCCTTGGTAGGTGAACTTGGTCTCGGCTGGATTTCTTGTTGATCTTCTGGGGGAGGGGCCTGTTGTAGTGATTCTCAAGTGTCTTTGCCCCAGGCGGAATTACACCGCCCTTACCGGGGGCCGGGGTGAGTAATCCGCTCGGGTTTGCTTTCAGGAGCTTTTGTTCCCTGAGCGCTTTCCGTAGAGTTCCGGAGGACGGGAATACAAATGGCGGCCTCCTGGTCTCCGGCCCGGAGGAGCCAAGAGCCCAGGGCCCCACTCCTCAGTGCGCCCTCAGAGAACAGCGCCCAGTTACTCCCGTCTGCCTGACCTCCGGCCGCGCTCCGAGCTCACCGAGCCTGCGACCGGTTCAAGGTAACACGGAGCTGCGAGCTTACTGTCAGCTCTGTCTCTGTAGCCGGCTTTCCCGTTCCAATACCCGCAAGCTCTGCGACACTCAGACACCCCCGATCCTTCTGTGACCCTGCGGGACCTGAGGCCACGCTGACCCCGCGTGGGCTTCGCCCCGGTTTAGCCTCTGGAGCGATGTCCCTCAGCGGAACAGACTTTTAAAAGTCCTGATTTTGTGCGCGGTTGCTCCGCCGCTTACCGGGAGCCGGCCCCTCCCCCCGGGGTCTATCTTCCCGTCGCTTTGGATTCACTTCTCCGCCGGTCCTACCTTTCAGAAAGTGGTTGTTTTTCTGTTTCCAGAATTGCTGTTCTTCTTCTCTTCGATCTGCCGATGGATTTTCAGGTGTTTGCAATCTTTAGATAAGCTATCTAGCTGATCTCCGGCTAGCTGAAGCAGTCTCAGCTTGCTACTTCTCCGCCATCTTGACTCCTCCCCCCAAGAAATTTCTAAGTTTTCTACATCAAATGTCTCAGTCTCAATTTGTTTGGCTCATCTCAGATGAAATTCAATCTCCATCAACATAGAAAATAAATGTGAAGAACAAAATTTCTCTATCCCATGATTTCAAAAAGAAAAAAAAGAAAGCTCTTAATTCAGTCTAAATTGTAAGAACATATGAGAACCCCAACAACTGACTATTTCATTGTCTAGGTAATGCTTACGTAGGACTAGGCTCCCTACCACCTGAGCCCTTCTCATGTCCATGGTAGCATTTATGTACACATTAGTCCAATGCCTTAGTCTCATACTGGCTTAGCAGGTTTTTCTTAAGAAATAAAATTTCCTTAGTAAAACATTTACCCAAATAAATATTTTACCTGTGTTTTATTTTTTTACTGAAAATATATTTTATAGAGAAAATTAAATGTTATTTATCCTAGATCACATCTCCACAGCCTCTGTGTTCCTTTTGGCATTGCTAAGCTTATTTTATTAACATCAAGTGGACATTTTAACCTTCTCCATTAAGTTTGCATGGTTATGTCTACTCTTAAAAGTCTCTCACTTGTGCTTCCATGGTGCCCTCTAAATAGACTAAAATCTCAGGGGCTGATGATCAGATCAACAGCTCAACAATACCTGCATAAATAAAAAAATTACAGTATAAATAAAATAAAGCCAAGCAATGACTTAGGTAGATAGACCCTTTAGCCCAGGTTCCTGACTTTTCTGTTAAGAAACAAACGTAGGGGGCACCTGGGTGGCTCAATAGGATAAGGGGCTAACTTAATTTTGGCTCACATCACGACCTCAGGATCATGAGACCGAGCCCCATGCTGGTCTCTGCACTGAGCGTGGAGCCTATTAAATGTTCTCTCTCTCCCTCTCCCTCCACCCCTACCCGTCCCCCCCTTAAAAAAAGTGTAGTGATAAAAGTTGCATACATAGCTTCCAGTTGTAGTCAGTGCCATTTCTTTCTGAAACAAGAGAATGAAGTAATATGGAAGTACATGTTTAGGTGAGTCCTCAACTGAAGTGAGTACTCTGGTTAAACTACCTTTCTTGACTTCTTTCACAATGGTAAGAGACCAAGTAAGGGTCATTGATCAGTCAAAAAACATTACGTGATCAGTTAGTGCCAGGCACAGGTCTAAGCCTGGGAACATGTGGATTGTTAAAATGGAGGGAATCAGAGACCAGTGTTGAGAGCAGCCTGTTCTTTTTCTTCTCTACAACCCCACACTGAGCCCCACGAGGGACTGGAGCTCTAAGGGGATGTTTACTACAAATGCAGGTTGGATCAATTCCTAGCTACAATAAAGAAGTCAGCAGACCACACAGCAGGAGGATGGTGTTTTCAATGGACTTTCTTTAATTTAGGAAAGAAGATGCTCCCATTAAACACTTTGAACTACTATAATATTAAATCACTTTGTTACTTGCCTGAAAAGAGAGCCTCTTTTTACCCACCAGTACAGTGACATCTGAGAATGAAAGTTGGTGCTATTGCAATTATATCAAAGTATCAAGAATCAACTGGCACAGTCCCAGGCAAATGAGGATATATAGCCACACTACCTATTAGGCACTGAACTGGTCTCTATTTATGGCATTGAATATTTTCTTCCCTCAAACCCAAATATACAAAACACACACACACACACACACACACACAGCTCCAATTTCAAATATTGACTGAACCATAACAGCTATATGATCTTGGGCAGGTACTGAGTCTTTCTTACCCCAGTGTACTTATCAGATAAAAAGGGGATAATAAGAACCCTGATACTACAGTTTTGTGATAATTATAACTATATAATTATTAATGCAGGAAAAGTGCTTGGCATGAGGTTTGAACAAAATACATATCAACTATTATAATTAATGTTTGCACATGGATTTGTGGCCTTGGAGGTGATGCCAGAGGTCATCATGGTGTCTAGGTGGTAACAATCCAAACATCATTGGCCAGTAAGAAATATCCCCTTATCTGTTCTCACCAAGGGACTTTTAGAAATTTCCCCAAACATTCAATAGATAATACTGATAATTCTGTAAATGTTTTTTTAAAAGCTAAAAATAAAAACTAATTTCCTTTGACTTTAAGAAAAAAGAAAAATTTCCAAGTATTTTAAATTTTATTTATTTATTTGAGAGTGAGAGACAGAGTGAGAGAGCATGAGAGGGGAGGTCAGAGGGAGAAGCAGACTCCCCATGGAGCTGGGAGCCTGATGTGGGACTCAATCCCAGGACTCCGGGACCATAAGCTGAGCTGAAGGCAGTCGCCCAACCAACTGAGCCACCGAGGTACCCCACCCCCAAGTATATTAAAAATCTCTATTGCTTTACATTTTTAAAACTACATGCTGAGTAACTACATGGTAAGGTCTTCTGTCACATATTCTATAAATGTCTTCTGATTCAGTCTTCATCACAGATCTATAGGGCAAATAAAAAACTTGGCTAAGTTGTCTAAGGTCAAATAAGTAGTCACTGACAGGCCAGGAACTGAACCTAGGTCTTTCATTGTGACCCAGGACTCTTCCCATCATACTGAGTTTCCCCTTTTCCTCTTCCCAACCAGCTACTAGATATAACCTCAAAGAAGCTTTGGAATATAAAGTTTGGGCACATGATTTGCTGAATAATCTATGGGGTGGGGTGAGAAACATATACTCTCATTAATTGGTCTTACAACTAGAGAATACTCTTCCTCATAGAAGGAATTTGACAATATTTAGCTAATTTACATTCATGTTTACCCCTTTTCTGACTTGTCACACTTCAAGAAACCTCTCCTAAAGATACACTGACAAGTACACAGAAAATATATAAAACATAAAAAATATATATACTATATAATAAATATAAATAATACATAAATATATAATATATATTAATATGTAATAAAACATAATATAGTAGATAAAATATATTTAAATATTTTAAATATATAATAAATATATAAATATAAAATATATGTATAAACACATAAAATATTTAAAAATGATAAGATGACTTATAGCAGCAGAAAACTAGAAAAAAAACTTTAAATGGATTGTTTGAATAACCAATTTTTATATATTCCTAAAAACTGAAAAAGATAATGCAAATATATATTTTTTAAAAAGGCAACACATCAGGGAGAAAAAACAGAATGCATGGACAGAAAGGGAGTCTAATCTTCTCTGAATATACTCTACTCTGGATTTGACTTTGGAACTATGTTTTGTATCATTATACAATGCAGAAAATCTAAAAATTTCTTAAAGCAAAAGTCATATGAAACAAAGTTGTAATTTGAGTCTGTGATTTAACCACAGAATGACTTTTTCAAGTGGATTTTTTTTTTAAGTTAAGTTGACTATACATGGTGGTACCTGTCTGGCTCAGTCAGAAGAACATGGGATTCTTAATCTCAGAGTCATGAGTTCAAGTCCCATGTTGGGTAAGGAGACTACTTAAAAAAACAATAAAAATAAATTAAAAATTAAAAAATTAAAAAATAAATTTAAAATAAAAGTAATTTCTGGAGTGCCTGGGTATCTCAGCCAGTTAAGCATCTGATTCTTGATTTGGGCTTAGATCATGATCTCAGGGTTGTAAATCAAGCCCTGAGCAAAACTTGGTGCTGGGCATGGAGCCTGCTTAAGATTCTTTCTCTCCCTCTCCCTCTTCCCACTGTCCCCACATCCCACCCCCTGCCCTGCCCCCACCCCATCCCAGGCTCACATGCTCTCTCTAAAAAAAAAAGAAAGAAAGAAAAGAAAAGGAAAAAAGTAATTTGACTGTATATGGCTAGAAGGATGTTTCAGAAACACAAAATAGTAACTAGAATATTTTAAAAACTCATTTCAGAACTACATTATATAGGATAATTTGGGTATAATTCTGAAACTGTATATATGAGGAGAGAACATGAAAGCAAATAAGTTATTAGGAATAAAAAAGTTTCAGTGGTTGAGACAAGAGATATAAATATAAAATTTAAAGAAGTTAACTCTAAGTCCTATAATTGTAAATGTATATATCAGCAGAAGTTCATTAGGGATTTTCTCTATTAAAAAATATACATTTCTCATATAATCCCCTGAAAGACGTGATTAACAGTCAACAGCTCTACAGGTCCAGTTGGAGTGAATCTCTTAAGTATCGTTTCCCTCTAAAGGAACCAGGATTCCTCAAAGAAATGACTATTTCTAAGACTAGAGCAAGAAATAGGCAAGACAATCCAGCAATATCTTAGTATAACAGAAAGTTTAGAGAATATCAAGGAAGACTGATTTAAAAAGATTAGGAAACCACACTGAAGACACTCCTACCACAAAAAGACAAAAAGATGGGACAATTTGAGCACTGAAAAGAAGAGTAACTGTAATCCACTGAAACATGTATGCTAAAAACCCATGAGTTCTTTAAGATACAAAAAGCAATTGGTCACCAATTAAAGAATACTAGTCAACCAACTCATCATTTCTAAAACCTGTGTAATAAAGAGAAAGTATCAAGTATTTGACCTGTTTTCCTATGTGAACTCTATGTGAGGGTGAAAAAAAAAAGTTAATGTTGGAAAGCTCTTCTTCATATAAGAATTTCAGCTACTCTATTAAATAGGCATGTTTATCTAATTTATCTAGTAAAGATACTAGATCTTTACTATGTGATGATATGAAATAATTATTTATTTTTTAGTGTACAACAGTATTGGAATTA
The DNA here is from genome assembly GCF_030435805.1 of Mustela lutreola. Classification (NCBI taxonomy): domain Eukaryota; kingdom Metazoa; phylum Chordata; class Mammalia; order Carnivora; family Mustelidae; genus Mustela; species Mustela lutreola. The sequence continues at coordinate 72,159,583 of NC_081295.1, forward strand.
TGTTTTTATAAAAAGAATCCTTGTCTTTAGAAAGGCATACTTACATATTAGCAGATTGAAGATTACATGATATAATATCCAAGACTGCTTCAAAGAATCCAGTGGGGTTACAGATGAGAAAAACAATTAGGTGATGAGTGGTAATTATTGAAATGAGTAATGTATACTGGGGGGATTCCTCATATTATACTATTTAAAATATTTCCAAATATCATTTTATTTTAAACATTAGAAGCTTAATATCAGATCCTTAAGTGGGTTCTGAAGTTTTGTTTTGTTTTGGTTTGCCATTTTGCTGAGATTTCTAGATCTTAAAGGAGTAAAAAATTCTTATGAAAGTTAATCCCCTCCAAAAAACAAAAGAATCATACAATGTTTTTTTCTCTATTTTTGCCTCACTTTCCAACAAAATGTCTATTCCTGTCCTGACATCAAAGGACCAGAATTTTGCCATAAGCACTGACTACTTGAAAATTGCATAGTGGTTTGAAGTGTTCAGGCTGGTAACAGCACCGTAAACCTTGACTAATCCGTATTTTAAAACAGCGCCCTTCAAAAGAGCCTGGGAAGCTATCAGTTTCTCCCCAATCTGCACAAGCAAACCATCTGACCCACTTTTCTTCACAGAGACCCATTCCACATTCAGAACCATGCACATCGTGGACATAAATCTAAAAAGAATGAGACAGGCTAAGAACAAGAGTTTTTTTTTAAGCTATGCTTATAAGATACTGTATTAAGATTTATATCAGAGGACTAAAAAATAATATAGCCTTTGAATACATAATAAAAAACACATATTTCAGATCTACCAACTAATTAATTTGTAGGTCTACACAGAAGAGTAAGAAAGTGATAGTAGTAAACTTTTAAATATTCATGAACCTTTATTTTCTGTCCTAATGCAATGCAGTCAAGTGATTCCCAAGGTATAGATAGGCAACTTACGTTGTTTTGTAATAAAAACACACCCACAGGTACTCCCCCAGGGAAACTGAGGAATGGAGTAAAATTTAATTAAACTGTATCTGTTGCCATCAAAAATGACTATCAAAATTAAATTAGAGAAGTCCAGAAGGAAACCAATAAGACTGGTGAAAAATATCTCCCTTTCCCATTGCAAAAAAAATCCATTTAAATTCTCATCTCTACAAAGAAACTTTGTTTCATCCATAGAAAAATTGCCTTTTACTATGAGAAACTTGTTATTTGGATCCTGCAGAATTTGTAAGACACTTTTTTTTTCCCTTTAAAAGTGTCCAGAAAGTGACGACATTTTGAAAGAAAAAAAAAAAAAAAGGAGAAATTTAGAGAAAGGGAGAGTAGCAGAGGGAGTTCAAAGCTGGATGCTTTCATGATCTTCATGCCTAAATACATGTAAGTGCATCCCTATGGGGAGAGATAAGTTGTGAAACATCTGCTATGAAAAAGGAGGCATTAGTCAAATCGGTGATACACAGTGATGATACCATGGCAAGAACATGACTGCCTGATGAACAGGAAGAGATCCCCTTAAATAAAACATGAAAATTTGCTAGTAGCTCTGAATTGCACCAGCATCACAGCAGGAAACACAACAAAAAGATGTGATGGCTGATTCACACCTGGGGCATGGGGAAGTAAGAATGACTGAAAGATAGCAAGGGAAAGGGTAGAGTTGGCAAGAATAACCACACTCCACAAAACACAGGTAGTCATGTCTAGATGGCCATTATATTTATTCACTGCTTGCTTTTTATGTGCTAGCACTGAGTATACAAGCACAGGACAAGGTTTAATAGGGGTCTGATTACCTTACTTTTCAGTTTAATGAAGGAAAAATAACTAATATCAGTGGTATACCTTAAGTACATATAATTAATATTTATACTATGAGCATGAAATACCAACCTTTATACTTGATCTAACCCAAATCCCTAAAATTCAATTTCCCAAATAAATGGCAAGCACAGGCCACGTCTCCACTTTTTCTCCTCATTTCAGACCATCACCATTTCTTGTCTGGTCCACTGCAGTGTTTTTCTCAGTTGTTTTCCCACTCCAGTTCTCATCCCTGCTGCCCTGACCTCTAAAGTATCCTTCACAAGCTCCTTGTTGTGAAACACAGCTCTGAAGCAACTGCTCCCCTAGTTAAAACCCATTAATAAATTCCCATCATTGGAAAATAAACTCCAAGCTTCTTCGCATCATCTTCCCTCCTTGTCTTCTCCTGCTGCCACTCTTTCACAGTAAAGTGGGCTCTGACTAAGCTGCCTGCCTATGGATCTTGTAACAGCCCCACTTCTTCAAGCCTATGGAATTTCACCCTTTCATTCTCTGGAGAAAAACATTAATACCATGTTCAGCCAGAAACATCTGACTGGCCAATGGGAAAAAGCTTGATCACACTATTAATCAAATGGCAAATGAAGGTAATAGTGATATCCCATTTTCACTCTTAAAATGGATAGAAATCAAATTTTAGCATTCTATCTCTTGGTATATTCACTCAATATTATGTCTGTGAAATCTATACATGTCAAGGAAATATCAAAATACAATTGCAAGTAGCAGCTTATAAAAGTTATAAAAATTTTAATTGGAAAAATATGCACTACATACAATATTGGCTATAGATACATAATATGTATGTAAAGGTATTTTTAATGGAAAACAAAATGACAAGAAACCCATGATGTTATTTGCTTGTAAGAAGGGCAGAAGAGGATTAGGATTTAGGATAGAAATAGGGATTAGTTGTATTTTATTTCTTTAGTAAGAAAAAATGGCATGGCAAAAGTTGTTATTTCAGGAGATGGGAATGTGGGTATTTATTTTATCATTTCTTTTGTCTGCATTTAAAAATTTTTCTCTGTATAAAAAAATGAATAAACAAAGAAGACACAGTTGGTATCCTCAAGGAGCAATGCAGTGAAGAAATAAAACAGCAATTTTGATAATATATGACAAATGCCATGTTGGAAGACTAGACTATGCCGAGACTAGAGAGATCAACTGCCTAATTGACCAGGAACTACAGAATGGCTCCTGAAAGGAGGTAGGTAGGTAGGTAGGACTAACTACCTATGACAATGAGGGACAAAAAGAATGAGAAGATGGCAACTAAGAGATGAGGAGAAGTTGATGAACTGAGAGCTGGGGGTTGTGTTTCTGTATTGAAGATAGTAAAACAGTATTTACAAAGGAGAGCCAACAAGAGAGAATGTGGTATTTGGGTGAAAACGGAGTCATTTTTAATGTCTCAGGTTCAGATGGTGTGTAGACAAGCAACAGGAAATGAGGCAAGAAGGCAGACAAGGGTGAGATCATGAGAGGACTGAGATCCAACTTGCAGGAGTTTGAACTGTATCCTGGCTGATGGGGGGCCATTTCAGATTTCAGTTAGAGGAATATTACCAGCTGTAGATTATAGAAAGATCACCCTAGGGAGATGGAATGGCTTGACTTTACAATAGGCTTACAATAGCCTGAATTAATGAAGAAACACTAGGGCAGAGGGAAGGGACTCAGGAGGTATTTAGGGACTGAAAACTATAGGACTAACTACCTATGACAATGAGGGACAAAAAGAATGAGAAGATGGCTCCAGGTTTCTGACTTGGCCATCTGGTCAGGAAATATGGAAAAGGGTAGTAGGCAGCTTGGTTTGGACCAAGTGGTAATCACAACCATAATTGGAAAGATAAGTACTAAGACCTTTTGAATACTATCTTGCACCAATTTAAATTTAAATTAAAATCCTACATTTTCCAATGACTGGTTTCCTAGAGTTATGTTCATTTTATTAGTATTGGTTCAAAGACATCTTAAGATATACACATTAAAATCAAATCTATTGTTGTAAGTAGTTCTCAAGATGTAAGAAAAATTAAAACACCTACCCCAGTATTCTAAAACAGACACACAGTTCTGTAAGTATCTGCAGAGTACGAGAATAACAATCGTGATATTTCAGCTGGTAGAAATATTTTTATATAAAAGTTTCATTATCTCTCTGGCACCATGGAAAAATAAGCTTATTTATTTATAGATGTGAAATTCCTTTAACTGATATGTGGACAGCTCAGTAAACAAAACTTTCCTCACTGTAACCTGATATGACCCATTATTCCATGAGAAATGTCCCTCTTAAAAAAAAAAAAAAAAAAAAAAACCTTAAAAAAATTAAAAAAAAAAAAAAAAAGACAAAGCAAAACAAAACCCAGGACTTTCTTTGCCACAAAGAAAATTAAATCCTAAAGAGAACCTCTTTCATTCAGTATTAATGTCTAGAACCTGGCAAGTTATTATCAGCAACCTATTCATTACATGTGGAGTATTATTATTTCAAGTGGCATATAGTACAAAAAGTCAAGGTGTTTACAGGACAACTAGCAAAATATTTTAAAATACATACCAAATGTTAGTGTATATGATACCAATCCAGAAAAGCAAAATAATCATTTTTCTCCTACACTGTTCTAATACTTGATATCAGAAATGATTGTTGACATCAAGTCATTAAATGTTTCTCCTAATAGCAAACAGTCTTTCATTGTTTTGTACCATAACAGAAGTGACAGCCTACATTTATTAGGTCCAGACATGACACTAAGAATGCAATCTGTCTCATCTTTGACATTCTTCCTTTCATTTCATCATCAAATGAGTTATATGCATACTTTTTGCAAACCATGACTGAGCTACTTTATCTCAACATACCCTTTGTTTCCTAGTGAGCTCCACATTCAGGTTAAAACTGCCATAGTTGCAAAGGGGCTCTTCTATATATAAATATTTAGACCTTTTTCAACTACGTCTGTCCAGATTATCTGTGTGTTAGTAAAAGTGGAGCCCTCCAAACATCCCACCTGCTCTCCTGCAGCACTGAGATACCTTGCATTAGATAAGGCCAGGTGATAGAGTCTGGCCAGTGACTGTCACACGTTAGACAGAAGGGGCATAGGAAAAAAATGCATGGGACTCTCTAGATGTCCCTGCCTCAGGCAAAGTGACAAGAAACGTTCCATATAGTGGAGCAGCCATTCATTTCAGTCCTCATCTGGCTATATGGAGCACGGCCCCTTTGCCTACCTCCCTAATAATCAAAATCAGACAAGTAGTACGAGAGACATAAACTCCCTATTGTATTAAACCATGAAAATGTGGGTGGTTGTTTATTACAGCAGACTAATTTAGATTAGCATGAACCAATAGAGTAAACCTCTAAGGTTAAATATGCAGCATGAGAAAAGCCTCTCCTATTACAATAAGAAATAGGTGACCATTTAAAAAATGTGTCTTAGTTCCTTCTAAACTGTATCTGTTTTAAAAATACATTTGGGAAGGGCACTTGGGTGGCTCAGTGGGTTAAGCCTCTGCCTTCGACTCAGGTCATGATCTCGGGGTCCTGAGATCGAGCCCCATATCGGGCTCCCTGCCCGGCAGGGAGCCTGCTTTCCCCCTCTCTCTGTCTGCCTGTCTCTCTGCCTAATTGTAATCCCTCCCTCAAATAAATAAATATATATTAAAAAAAAAAAAAAAAGAAAAGAAATACATTTGGGCGACGCCTGGGTGGTTCAGTCAGTTGAGTGTCTCCTTCAGCTCAGGTCATGATCCCAGGGTTCTGGGATCAAACCCCGAGTTAGCTCCCTGCTCAGCAGGGAGTCTACTTCTCCCTACTGCTCATACTCTCTTTCTCTCTCTCGTTTGCTCTCTCTCTCCCTCAAATAAATAAAATCTTAAAAAAAAAAAAAAAGAGAGAGAGGGAAAAAAAAAAGAGAGAGGGAGAGAGAGAGATTTGGGGATATTATTTTCAATTGTGATTTTCTATCTCCTTGAAGGGTAATATTACACAGAACATTCCTGATGAGTTTGACAACAAGAAGGGGCACTTTGTCTTGCAAACTCTATTATCTAAGAACTAAACTCGATAGACTGCTTCACCCACTTAAATATTTTTTGAGCCCCTCATTGGGCCAGGCACTACTTCAGACACAAGATAGAGGAAAATGAGGAAAACCCATCATAGTCCCTGCTCTTATATAGCCCACCCCATTAAGCTGACAAAACAAGCATCAATGAAATAATTACACATGCAAATATAAGAATGTCGGTGACAGTCAAAGTTGCCAAATATTCCTGATTTTCTGCTTTCTGGCCCAGGGATGGTAAGGCTGAATATCCTGGCCCATGCTGGTTGAATGGAGGCCTTTCACTAGTTCTGACTACTGCATTGTGAGGAAAAAAACGAACATATGTCGCTTTAGACCAAGCATTTAATTGCTCCAGAGCTATCACTTTCCTTCTATCATTGCCCCCCAACATTGAATTGATGACTGCTCCATCAGTGACTATGATTAGTAGAGCCCCCCACTGACTACAATGAACATGTATTGTGAGTGGGGGCAAAAAATGCTGGTTGTTTACAGACACTGAGCTTTGGGGTTTGCTTGTTAATGCAGCATGACCTAGCCCATCCTGAGTAATAAATACCTTCTTGAAATTGTGTCCGGCAGACTAATTCCAAAATTTTTAAATACCCTATATGACTTGGATAAAAATTGTAGAAAACTGGTCAGTTCAGCATAAAAAAAACTTTTAGGAAATTACTCAAATAAGTTAATACCGTGATTATGAGTTGGAGCCAAATTCACTTTTTAAAAGTCCCTTTAGCTTTTCCAGATTTCATCCGAACACTTTCATGATAGTATATCATTCTCTACAGCATGAGCACTAAACTCAATCCTTTTCAAGTACAGAGCCTGTTGTCTACAGAGACCACAGGTGCTGTATATCAGACAAGCTGGAGCAGAGCCTTGTAATACAGTTTGTTCTTGCAAGAGGTGAGTTAATGCATGCTTTGAACAAGTTCACCTCCCAAGTGATCCTTGCTTTTCAAGAAACCTCTTTAACATTTTCTTAGCACTCATTCCCTCCAGTAATCCAGTTTCTGGCATTTCATTTTGTCTTTTATGCTCTTTCTCTTGGCAGATGAACCAGCCTGCTGCTTTCTTCTTATGACATGACTTCAAAGGAAAATCAAAGGAGTCCAATTTTTTTCTTAACCCAGTTTTCAATGTATGAAGTACATTGATGCTTGCTGACTAGGCACTGTTAAAGTCCCCAAAATATCCTTGCACCAGTTCAAATGGAGAAACTTGGAAATAAGGCAGTAACTTCAGGATTTATCTAATCAGGGAGTATGCAAGGTACTGCCCATACTTGTTTTTTGAATAAAACTTTATTGGAACACTGCCACACCCATTCACACACCTGTTGTCTACGACTGCTTCTTCCCTACCGCAGCTGACTCCAAGAGCTGCAAAAATAGATTTACTTTCTGGCCCTTTTCAAAATAAGTTGGTCAAACCCTGACAAGTAATCAATGCTACATAATTTGTATAATGCTCCAAATCCTTAGTACAATCCTTAAAGCCTTGCATGATTTGACATCTGCCACAATTCCAACTCTCTTTTCCTCACCTTTGTGTCCCCGTCACAATGACATTTTCAGATCTTTAAGGGCTCCATGCCCACTCTGAGTACAGGAGAAAAAAACTATGGTTATGTGATCTCTCTCTCTCTCAGAACATCTTCCCCAACCCTCACTGCCCACCCAACTCTGCTACCCAGCTCCTACTCATTCTTGCAAGAATCACTTTCTCAGAGAGTATCTTCTGACTGCTGTTTGTCACAGGGTCTTAATTCCTTGGAGACACACTATCAAGAACCCTGTTCCTTGCCTTACCTCATATTAAATTATCCTGATGTTAGTTTGACTGATTAGTTCTCCCCTCCCCCGCCAAACTGAGCAGTACCCTTAAAGAAAGGACAAGTTTGTTTTTTGTTCAGTATCTGTGACTAAGGCACAGGATAGGTGGTCAGAAAAAAAAAAAAAAACAACCTGCTGAAAAAATAATTGGATACTTGACATACACGGACTTAATATGTGAAGTTTCAAATATTTACAATCCAACTCCAATAATTCATTACAAACATTCATTGGTAATTCTTCTCAGGCCTTGCTTTGAATCTCAAAATTGGTTAACGTGAGTCAGTTAGCTAGTCAGTGAATCTGGTGGACATTTAGGATACTTATTTTACTGCCAGTTTGCCACTTCATACTCATCCCCTCTTACAGAATAACTCAGGAAATAATTATTTAATAGTGTATTTATTAAATAGAAGTTCCCTTTAAAGGAAAGTTAACTGAAACTGCTAAGAGTGTTTAACCAGAATATATACATTTGGATTTATTTAAAAGTAAAATGTTGATTTTGCAGTGGTTCCAATATAGCTAGGGAATGAATCAACCATATTATCTGACAAAAAGGAAAAAATTTTAAAAGTCTTTAAATTGTTTCAATACATTTTCCCCTGCTATAAAACTATCGAAACAGTGGTAAAATTAGACAGAGTTTGAAAATAAATTAATTTTGTGAAATGAGGACACATTCAGAAAATACTTGTCTCAACAGAAACCTAATTCAAATGAAATGTAAAGTATATATATATAATCATTCCTCTAAAGCAACAGAGGCTGAGAGCAGTATTGAAGCTAATGAGTCAGGATTTATCATATATAAAATTTGGTTCATATAGTTTAAAAATATGACTTTCAAAAAAAATTAAGAGGCTGAAAGTTAACCAGGTAAAGTTCTTTCTAAATAAGGATTATCATAAAGAAAAAGGTTGTAAGACAGAAAGATATTCATTACAGATATTGCCAAAATAGAATGCATCTGTGAATATATCCAAAGAGCAAAAAATAGCCAGTTATGGGTTATGTCTTCAATTTGGTAACTCTATCATCTGGTAACCCTAGTTTGGAGAACAAGAATAATAATCTGTGGCCATATATTCTATTGGCTCACAAAGGTATCGTATGGATCAGTTTAATACGTGTTATATTTGAAGAATATCTTGCAACACAAACCCATGAAGTTAAGATTTTCAGAATATCTTGGGATTCAAATGTACCAAGATATTATTTACAGATTTGAAGGTCCCAAGACACAATCCTCATGAATGTCAATAGTATTCACATGATTCATTCTTCATTAGTAAGATACCAATGTAAATAGCTTGAAACATGGGGAAAATGTATTTCTCAAACAGAAAAATCAAAATGTTCAGTATATCCTTACACAAAGCATCTCTTCCTCTCCTGTTGATGTCTTTCACAGTGTTTCTACTATACCTTCTTTTCATCCTACAAACTTGTCTGGGCAGTATCACTCATTTCCTTGGGTTTCAATGACTACTTTGTGAAAATTTCCCAAATCATAATCACCACCTAGAGTTCTCCCTGGAGCTTTGACTCTAAATATTCAACTGCTGCTTAGACACTTGAATGTGTGTATCTATCAGGCACCAGAAATGAAAAGAAAAACATATCCAAGTGGAAACTCTTGTTTTTTTTCCTCAAAATCTGTGTTTCTTTTAACCAACTTGAAAATTAGAGTTTCATGCTTATCCTTTTCTTCCTTGTATTTTACATCTAATCTATTACCAAGTTCTTTTGAATGAAACTACTAACAAAGTCCATCAGTCCATTCATGTCCATCCATCTTCACTGTCGCCTTCCTAGTTCAGGTCATTATCATAATCCCTTCAATTACCTCAATAGCTTTTTAATGAATTTTCTTGTCCTGATCCATTTGATTCATTTTCCTCATTATCTCCAGAGGGATTTCCTGAAACTCCTTAGTAAGGCTTACAAAGTGGTTCATGATCAGATTCTTGCTTATGATTCAACGTTCCCCCATTCTCTTTACTCTTGATTCCTGAATTTTCCTTCTCTTCCATCATTGTCTCCACATTTAAATCCCAAACATTCCAAACTTCTTTTAGTCCCTGGAAGAGTTTGTACACTTTCTCACCTAGAACTTCCCTATAAACTGAAACACTAAGTTATTTGCCTAAAACATTCTCCCCGATCCACCCATTCCTAACCATACTACAAATTCTAATTTGATCTAATTGTCCTTAGGCAATATTCATTATAAAAGTTTGCTGGATTTCTCATGGGAATTTGAGGTTGAAGGAGGGAGAAAAATCTCAGATTTTTTTGTGACTTTCTCTGGGAAGTCTTCCCTAACTCTTCAAAGTATCTGTTGTTTTTCTGTCATATGTTCCTCTATCTTGTTTAATTTATTGTTGTACTTAGCTCACCATATTTTATTTATTTTTAAATTGTTTTTCATAGATTGTAAGTATCATAATGCAGATATAATTATTTGATTAATTTTTATATTCAAAGTTAATAACAAAATATTTAGTCCATAGGAGTGACTTGATAAATATTGCATGGATGAATGGAAGGATGGATGGATTGGTCAGTGAATCTACAGGCTCATTTCCACTGGATTTTCTAATTGACTTATTCTGTAAATATTTCTCTCAAAATCAATGACAGTCTAAAGCAGTACTTTTCAAACTTTTTCCAGGTATCAATAGTACTAACAAAAAGAAAATGTCAATGAGTACCTCCAGAAAATATTAACTTTTGGGGCTTTATTTGTAAACTACATGTGAACTTTCAGTTCCATCTCACTGTATATTTGAATATATTTTAGTGCAAATCAGTGTTTTTCTTACCACATGTTTCATCAAAAGCTTTAAGTAGAATTTATATTCCACAAGACAGTGTCACATTTATCTTGCAGTTTTGACTGTCTCCTGGCATGCTGATATACACCCCAAGAGGTATGGATACTGGGGTTTAAAATACTATCTACATACAGAATTGACTTTTTCATAAGTTATAAAAACATCTTTTGAAAGAAACTGGATGCTAGTAACTAATAGCAAATATGGTATGATTTCAAGCAACAATTTCAGTAGAATGCAGGAGCAGTTTTGTCCTATTGTGAGCTCTTTGACCATCAACTCTATGTTTTATAAAGCAACTAGAAGGCCAGCTGGTTGACTGGGCATAAATGGAATACCCTGGATTACAGGACAGGCCAGCTGATGTACTGTGTACAGCATGTTGGTGTCTGACCACTTACTTTGATTGGGCTACTACTGTGTGATATATTTAGACCTTTTAAATGGTGCATGTGAAAAGCTTTAAAAGCAATGAAGAATGGGGGCATTAAGCGTCTGCCTTCAGCTCAGGCCATGGTCCTGGGGTCCTGGGCTTGAGCCCCAGATCGGGCTCCCGGTCATGGGGAAGCCTGCTTCTCCCTCTCCCACTGCCCCTGCTTGCATTCCCTCTCTTGCTGTCTCTCTTGTTAATAAATAATTAAAAATAAATAAATAATATCTTTTTTAAAAAAAAAGGTGTAGAAGGAGGAAAATGCATTTACTTGACATATGAGTCTGTATTTGTGCTAGAAGGCAATTCTCAAGACTCCTGGGGAAGGGACCATCAACTATATGGTCCCACAGAACTGCCACCACAAAGCAAGAACTCCATCTAGTCCCATGACTGGTGACCATTTGTAGTGGTTATTTTTGGAGACAGGTAAAATAATAGGGTTAATGCTACACATGAACTGTCCCTTGTCTGAACAAAGTCCTCCAGTAGACTGAAAAATCTATCTTCTTCATCTACCCACCTATATTTTCTCCCTCCTTCAACCTCAAATTCCTATGAGAAATCCAGCAAACTCTTATAACGAACATTGCCTAAGGACAATTAGACCAAATATTAAGTCACAGAGGTAGAGACGTTTATAGTTATAAGAAGTAATTTTTCTAAAGATTGTATTTCTTTTAGAGAGAGCAAGAGAAAGAGAGAGAGAGATTGAGAGACCAGGAGAAGGAGTAGAGGGGGAGGGAGAAGGAGGGGGAGAGAATCTCAAGCCTGATTCCAGGCTGAGCACAGAGCTAGACCCAGGGCTCGATCTCACAACCCTGAGAACATAACCTGAGCCAAAATCAAGAGTTGGACCGTTAAGCAACTGAACCACCCAGGCACCCCTCCAGGAAGTATTTAAAAGTCATACTCTAAATACTGTTATACTTTCAATATTTTAATCATCAGTGGAGTTTTTAAAGGCCTTTTGAAGAAAATCATGTAAAGAAAAAGGCAGAAAATAATATGTTTCTAATCAAGCTTCTATTTTAAAAATAGCTTCCTGTTCTTTTTGATTCAAGGATAGGCAGAGGAAAAATTATACAGAATGTCAAACTCTGTTATCAGTGTCCTTTTTTGAATGTGGCTATGTCTTTGAGAGGTAGGAGTACTGAACAGTAAAGGAATCATGAATCCTGCTCTCAAATGAGCTCTAATGTCCTGAATTCATTAGCATCTGAGTCAAACTATTAAGAGGTCTGGAGCATCCTATGAAGACTTTGATTTAGGATTACCACACATAAAAATGACTTCAGCTATTAGTGCAGTAATTATTGAATTACCAGCTTCAGAAACTACTTTTTTCCATTGTAATGTAGTAATTTTTAGTAACTGCTTTAATATTAAAAAACAAATTGATTAATTTGTAATTTGTTATTTTTCCATATATTTTCAACACTTGCAGTTGAAATTTCACATCTCAAGAATAAAAGGATATGAAATTTAACATCTCAAGAATAAAAGGATATGAAAATTAAATTGAAATACCGATAGCATTACTAAAACAATACCAATACTTTTCAGGGAATATTGAAAAGCCTTTACAAGAGGCACAGACATAGAGATCATTTGGGATTAGAGCTATTCTCAAGGTATTACCAAAATCATTTCATTATTAATATATTTCCCTTTGTAATGGATTTTATGGATGCTCTAACATATCTATAAAACTTCATTTCCAGTATCATTTTTTATTTCTAATTCAGCATAAAGATTTACTTTCCGATGATGTTTCAGGGCTAGTGCTCTGGGACATAAAATTTAAAAACAGACTCACTCTCAAATCCTACAAACACAAGTGTGCCCAAGGCATATCACATGTCTCGCCCTGTCCCATCTTTGTCAATAACCCCCCCCCCAAAATAATCAACAATAGCCTCAAATACTCTATATTGAAAGAATAAAAGTTTGACTTATTTAAACTACTAAACACCATTCATTGAACACTTACTATACACCAGGCATCGTGTTGAATGGTTCCCAAGGATTAAAGCCCTTAATCAACTATTATGAAGCATACATGATTACTCACATTTTGCACATGCAATCTGAGATTGGTTCAGGAACTCACACAGTCATTTATACAGCAAGGGCAACGCTAGGGTCTGAGGCCAGATCTGTCTGACTCAAAACCTAATGTTCTTAATCAATCTACTGTCTTATTAGCAGAGAAAGGAATGATAGGGATCTTTTACAAAGTGATGTTTTTTAAAGCCATGTCATTGTTTTCAAAACATGAACAAGCAACAGCTAATGCTTAATAAGGTAATACTAACTACAAGTCACGACAACTCTGCATGAAGGGATATTCCCCAGCAAGCTAGCTTCATCTCTCACACCTAACAATTATTTCCCCAGTGTAGGAAATCCTGCTGGTGCCATGCCCAGACCCCTTTCCCAAGGGCTGACTACTATTGGCTTCTGGTGGCAACCTTCCATTCTAGAGAACTGCCTCTATGGGTGAAATTCATGTTGCCCAAGGACACACAAGTTATACCACTCATTCTATCCCCACACCTCTGGTGGTAGAGAGTAACTGACTGACCTGACACCCCAATCCTTACAGAGGAAACCCTTGTGTGGTGCAGATCTCTCTCCAGACCACACCATGTACTGGGCTGAGGCTCAGTCTCTCCTGACAGGACACCTTCGTCCAGTTTCTTCTTCTACACTTTGCTGCTTCTTTGCTGTCACAAGTTTCTCCTGAGAGCACCCCCTCAGGAAATTGCTGACACTAAAATCTCTTCTACAGGCTCTGCTTCTAGACACTCTGCCTGGAAGACCTGCCTGTCTTTTCTCTACTCTCTCTCTATTTAATCCCCACACATCCTCCAAGTGCCACTTCTTCTAGAATGCTCTCTGTCTTTACTCACCTCACAATGATTTTCATCCTCCTCTGTACTGTCACATCACTTGTTTGCCTAAGTTCTCTATATTAGTATTAAATTAAACATTTTTTCCTGTGACAACATTCATTTCTTATCTCAGTCCATAATAAGACAACATAATTTCTTGAGGGCAAGTATCCTACTGCATTTAGGTAAGATAGGTATCTAAGACAACACCAAGCATATTAAAAATATTAATATTATCTGCTAAAATAATGTATTCAATTTTATATTATCAGTTCAACTATTATGTTAAATTATAAATGTTGATAACAAAATGTTTGAAATATTTCCTCTCTGTAAGAAAATTAACATTTTTCCTCCAGTCTTCACTGTGCCTTTTCAACGCCAGGCATAGGAGGGCAAAAGAGATGAGCTCTTCCTGATTGTCAAAGCCATGGTCACACATAACCTCTGAAGCTAATTAAAGGGGAAAGAGGGTATCACATGCCAGGATCAGAAGGAGTAGGTTGGGCCCCTATTCTAAACTTCCCACACAGCCACCAATAAAACCAACCCTACTGCAAATGAATCTTACTTCAAGAGACATGCCAACAAAGGTTAGTGCTTCTCTTTAGAGACACATAGCTATCAGTGTTCATGGCTATAGGCTACAGTCATTCCAATTAGAATTTAATTCATTTCACCAGAAGACAGGTAGTGTAGACAAACCAACGGGGAAGGATCAACTTGGAGATGATAATTTTAGCACTAATCACAAAACATGTTTTAAGTAAAAGCATCCTGACAAGAGAAACAAATTAGCAGAATAAGGCAAAACATGATTTCCAACAACTGCATATTCTATTCTATAATGCAAGCTTGTATGTTGCCATTCAGGAATCAATTTTAAAGAAAAAACTGCTATGAGAATTTTTAAAAATATATTATTTATTCTTAAACTGTTTTTATATCACTTAAAACTTTGAACCTTATCCAATGTCAGTTATAAAGACCCAAATAAGTCATCTTTTTAACTGTGCCCACAAGGGGTTAGGAAAATCAAAGGCAGCTGAAAGACTCTTGCAGACTTTTAACATTGGTAAGTCAAGTAATATAGAAGAGAACTATTAAAAGTGACAGAATATTTGAAGGACCTTCACACACTTTAATTTCTACCTTTACATCTTGAACTCAGATTCCATTTTATCCCAGCAGAAATCTTTAAAAATACTATGGAGCATAATAAGAGTAACTATAAGTGTGCATTCTTTTAACTGATTATTAGGGATGCCTGGGTGGCTCAGTGGTTGAACAATTGCCTTCAGCTCAGGTCATGATCCCAAGTTCCTGGGATTGAGCCCCACATCCAGCTCCCTGCTCACCGGGAAGCCTGCTTCTCCCTCTCCCACTCCCCAACTTGTGTTCCCTCTTGCTGTCTCTCTTTCTGTCAAACAAATAAATATTTAAAAAAAAGAATTAAAACAAAAAGTCTTGTGGCTAAAATATGGCATGGGGTTTAGAAGATTATTTCAATTTTAATATAAAATTTGATAATTTGTAATCATAATAATGCTGGTGATTTGCAGTTTGTAACTTAGACATTTTAAAGAAAATAATGTATTTCTCCCTCTAAAAGCCAGAATCTTTAATTTACTCAATTAATTTAGTCCTGAAATAAGAATTATTTCCACCACCACCTACCCATATTCTGTTTTCTCATAGATGTTTATTATCTCCTTTGAGACCTCAAAATAACTATCAGCTATCACGGTATTTGATGTTGATCTTCACCCGGCATTAGATCTGAACCCATCTGAATCAGTTATTTCCAAAGTATATGATGTCTTCCATGTGTAGAGTATTTTTAATTTTCCTTATTTTATATAAATAGCAACAGTATTATGGCTTCTGCATATAAAATATTAATTTCCTTTAAAATACAGAAAATATTAACCCAAGTCTAAAACTATACAGAAAGCTGTAATATAACAGTTGAAATACATTATCAAGGAACTGGGAATTCATGTGAATTGCCTTTAGAAATTGAACTGTCAGTGGTAACCTAAGATTTCAAAATTTCTACTGAGCTGTATAAATGTGATTATCACCAAGTGGTATTGTCATCATATGGAGACTAAAGAAGTTAAAAAAAAAATGATTTCCCCTCTGTCATCCGCCCTATAGTTATATTAATCCTATTCAATTGACCAAAGTGTAACCAGAATTAACAGTAATTGTTCTCAAATTGTATCTGCTTAGGAGTCTTGGCCCATAATGAATAGGAACAACTGAGGAAGAAGGCCTAGTACTCTCTTTCAGGGTTTGGGAATTATAGAAATCAAATTTGGCCAAGTCTTCTGTGGTGTCTTTACTAGAATAACTGCCGGCCTCCAATTCTTCCTACAATCCATTTTTTCCAAATAGCAGGGCAACAAAATATTGAAAAAGAATTAGATTCAAAATCATCTAGTGGTTTTTCCTGCACTCAGAATAAAATTCAAACAAATCCCCACAATTTACAAGATCCGACACAGTATGGCCCTTGCATGTCTTCTGATTTTATCTCACACCACCCTTACCCTGGGTCATATTAGTCTTGATGGCTTTGTTTCTGTTCCTCCAACCGGAGAAGTTATCCCCACATGAGACTTTCATTTACATCTTAGGACTTCTGAATTTTTCATCCATTTTCTGAGGAATTCTGAATTTTTCATCCATTTGGAATACCCTGCATCTCAGATCTCTCGTAGCTGGACAGTCCCCCAGCTGGACATCAGGTAAGATATTATCTCTTCCAGCAAGGCCTTCCCTGACCACCAAAGTGATGCCCACCCCCATGAACTATCAAGATACCTGTTTCACTTTCTTCCCATTCATTATCACTATATGAAATTACTTAATTGATTTGTTTCCTTTCCATTGTCTTCCCCTGCCCCCCCCACGCCAGTACCTATCCCTGCTAAAATGAAAGAATCACAAAAACAGAGAAATATCTACTCTGTTTTTTTTCTCTACTGGTTAGAACAGTGGTTGGCACATAAAAGCAGTCCAAAATACTTGTTAAATGTATAAATGAATGGAAGGATAACATGAACATGCTTTCAACCCTAATATATTCACTAAGCCCTAGTTGCCCAGAACAGACAATCCCATTCAGGACATCTGTGTTGCTACAACTTCACTTTAGTCTTTATAAAGACCAGTCAGCATGGCAGCTATTCCCACACTGGAGGAAAAGCCTTTCCTTAATAGTTGTCTTATATTGAGATCGTTCTGTTTGAGTGAATAAACATATTTCAGCTTTAGAATGAAACTAGAATGAATGATATCTTTTTTAAAATTTTATTTATTTATTTATTTGACAGAGATCACAAGTAGGCGAGAGGCAGGAAAAGAGAGAGTGGAGGAAGCAGGCTCCCCGCAGAGTAGAGAGCCCGATGTGGGGCTCGATCCCAGGACCCTGGGATCATGACCTGAGCCAAAGGCAGAGGCTTTAACCCACTGAAACACCCAGGCACCCCAAATGAAGGTATCTTTAATGCAAATCCTTGAAGAGCAAAACTGGTCCTCACAGTTTAGGACCGATTTTGCACAAGGTATGGGATGTTGTCCTTGAGCAATGATGAACCTGGGACTAGGAATGTTTTATCTTTAGAGATTGAGTAATTTACAAATAACCTGACGTGCGAAGCTCAGACTAACATGTCTGAGCCACTGAGCAGTAAAATCTGTGCTTCCCTAGGGAGAGAATGGGGTCTTCTCGCTGGGAACCCAGGCACACCTCGTGCTCTTGATTGACAGGGATCCCCCTACAATCTTGAGCAGGGAGAATTTTAAAATGTCTGGCAAATATACTCCTCAATTACAGGTCAGTACACATTCTGGTGGTCTCCTCAGTACAGTCTCGGACAGGAATAAGTAGCATGAAAAGTGGTCAGGAGTGTGTCTCTGAACGTGACCTACAGCACGTGAGCACTCCTGCAAAGCACCTGAGATCAACCTAACAGGGTCCACACAGACATCTTACTCAACGAATATTTAATGAAACAATTGATACTGACTGTTGTTAGGTTTTTCGTTTGTACCTTTAAAAAAATGCATTTCCTTTTTCTTTAAAAATCGATTTAGTTAATATTCTCTTTTCATCAGTGTTTGATTTTGTAAGTCTTTGGGAATAGTACAGAACTTGACTGTATGTGTTAATTAGCAGTCAGACAAACCCCATTGGGCGGAGATGGTAACTAATCTTCCCTGAGGCTGCTTTGTGTCTCAGCACAAGGCCTAGGCCTGAAAGCTTGTAGCGGCAAAAATAGATTGAGAATTAATGTCCTGGGTACATTTTTAGATGGTATTCATAACCACCTTGTTACTTCTCTAACAATCTGTGTAAAGCCTGAACAACTTCCTCACCTACACTTGAGTTAGTCATTCAAATTTGAACCTTAACTAGGAATGTAATGAAAAATATTTTTGCCCTTAAAAGGTGTTTTATGCAATACATCTACAATAAAATTTAATTAATCGATTCTAGATTGAAAACAAAAGCGGTTTTCCTGTATATAGTACTTTCATTATCACAAGTACCTTATATGCTGAGCTGATCTTTTCTCCTTTAAAAGAATACAGAATTAACTATTTGATAAAGAAAAGCTTATTTCTCAGCACACTGACCTACTTTTCACTTAATTTACCCTCATTTTAAAATGTGAATGAATGCCTTTTTATGAACATTTAGCATGGATATAACAATTGAATCATTAATCAAAATAATAAGGATTTTTCAATCTATTCAGCTAAATGGACTTTATATACAATTCTTTTCTTAAAAAGAGCTAGCATATTCCTAAGACTTTGCTAAGGAAAATCCCTTGAGTTCAAATTATTTTTCTTTGTTTCCAACTTTGTCCTGATGTATTGTTTTAGCTTTTTTTTTTTTTTTTTTAAGTTGAAGGGTCTCTTTGTTAACCAAGAACAACAGAGGAGTCTTCCAGAAGTTCATAGAAGGTAAAAATTGTAGACAAAATGTGCATTTTCCAAAAATCATTTAACTCAGATTCGATTGCACTTAAACGAGCATCAAACCTCTGAACTTCTACTAACACAGAATATTAAGACAGTCACATTTTTAAATCTGTGGCCGATTACTTAGACCACTGCTTAGCCAAAAAGTACATCAAAACATTTGAATTTCAGATACCAGGTCGTACCCAATGTGAAGTCTATTAATTGAAAAGCCTTTTTAAAAAAAATCTAGGTCTGATCTCTTCTATTTAGTATCAGAAATTTACTAAAAGAATAAATTTTCTATTATAAGTTTACCTGTGGATCTCAATGTTCCTTACTGACAATTAATACTACTAAGAAGTATTTTAGATTAGTCAGATTGTCTTAAGCATTAAAAAAAAAAAAAAAAAAGATTGGTTTACGTATCTAATCTTCTAAATAGCTACCTATATTTCAACAGAAAAGAGGAACTATGGTACTAGAAGTATAGGACTTCTTACATTATTTTGTTAACTACCCTTGAAGGGAAAACCAGAATAAAGAATGACTTTAGATGGTTTCACATATTGCTATCTAAGGGTAGAATAAGAGTGGGAAACATTTCAATGATTCGTTTTTAAACATTTTAAAATAAATGTAACTCACCAGGAGATATTTTTAAACTATTTAAATACATTCTTTTTTCTTTTAAGATTTTATTTATTTATTTGACAGACAGAGATCACAAATAGGCAGAGAGGCAGGCAGAGAGAGAGGAGGAAGCAGAATCCCTGCTGAGCAGAGAGCCCAATGTAGGGCTCAATCCCAGGACCCTGAGATCACGACCTAAGCTGAAGGCACAGGTTTTAAACCACTGAGCCACCCAGGTGCCCTAAAACTGCTTAAATACAATTCTTAAAATGTTATCATTGGGGCACCTGGGTGGCTCAGTGGGTTAAGCCTCTGGGTTTGACTCAGGTCATGATCTCAGGGTCCTGGAATCGAGCCCTGCATCGGGCTCTCTGCTCAGTGGGGAGCCTGCTTCCCCCGCCTCTCTGCCTGCTTCTCTGCCTACTTGTGATCTCTCTGTCAAATAAATAAATAAAATCTTTTAAAAAAATGTTATCATTAATGTAATGCCATTGATAACTGCTTATTTACAGACACTCAAACTCTGAAATCCATTCACTCTAGATTACCTCTCATTTCCTTAGCCCCTTAGAGCATAGCCCATCTGAGCTGAAAGAAGAATAAAGTGAAGGTATTCAAATATACAAGAAATAAGATGGGAGTATAATAAAAATGGACAAATCTCAATTTTCTTTCACATCATTACCTATTTTGAATAATTAAGATTTTTTAAAGATTTATTTGATGGAGAGAGAAATCACAAGTAGGCAGAAGTAGGCAGAGAGGCAAGCAGATAGAGAGGGAGAAGCAGGTTTTCTGCTCAGCAGAGAACCTGATGTGGGGCTCAACCCCAGGACCCTGGGATCATGACCTGAGCCAAAGGCAGAGGCTTAACCCACTAAGCCACCCAGGCACCCCTGTTCTGAATAATTAAATAAACAGAATAGTTTGGTTGATGACCATGTTACCAAATCTGATTCATATCCTCTGACCAATTTTCTTCTAAATACAACATAATATAACAGAGTTTGTGCTTTCCAAAATATATATTAGCATTTAAGGAGTTTCATCAAACATGCACAAGAGAATACAGTGATAGAGCTCAGCTATCATTGCTGCCGAGTGTCTAACAGCAAAATACTTCACTCTGAGCAGAGACCATTGTCCTCCTTTTGCCTAGTTTCCTAATAAACGGTCAGCTCAGGACTGCTAAAAAATAGAACCTCTTCCTTCCTATTGTTATTTACAGAAATATATATATTTGGAGTAAGATTAATACATCTCTGAAACTATATTTTTTTCATGATTTAAAGGAACTTAACGACACACCATTCACTGTACTTGCTTGTGCTACTGCTGAACTTCCATTTTATGATCCTCGGATATAAATTGTTCATGAGGGGACTCCTCTTCGAGACTCTTGAAATAAGAATGTATCCTATACATTTATGTTACAGGTTTATCATGATAGACTGCTCTTGCCACAGAACTAGAAACTACCAAGCCAGTTTATAAAATCTGTTAATAAAAACAGTACTCACGCTGAAGTAGACCCCTTCACTGGGCAATCCGAGCCTACCCCACGTATATTCAATTTCCCAAATAAAACCAGAAATATCTTGCTACGTGGGAAGTGTAGGAGCAAACATTGCTGATTTTTCTTTTTCTTTTTTTTTTTCAAGATTTTTATTTATTTATTTGACAGAGCGAGAGAGCACAAACAGGCAGAGCAGCAGAGGGAGTGGGAGAAGCAGGCTTCCCACTGAGCAGGGAGCCCATTGCAAGGCTCCATCCCAGGATCCCAGGATCATGTCCTGAGTCGAAGGCAGATGCTTAACCAACTGGGCCTCCCAGGCACCCCTGATTTTTATTTTTCTGATTAAACTTAAATGTAGATGACTTTGAAGAAGTAGCATGTTCTTTGATTTGGGGGGATATGTCTGTGAAACCCTTAAGGTTATATAATTGAAGGAGACAGAAGTTTTAGCCTATCATATGTTGTCTGAATGCCAATATTCATCTATTAGCTTCAAACCAACTTTTTCATATTTGCTTCAGTGTGCTGACACTTGAAAGTAGAGATTTGAAACATGGCAGAAATTCTCTCTTCGATGAATGAAAGTGGAGCAGAATAGGAGGACAGCTGAGTACGCTGGAGTCCCCGTCCTAAAAAATTATGCCAACATCCACTAGGGGAGAGGTGAATTATATTTGACAACATATTCCCAGGCACTGTGTAATGAACCTTCAAACTTCAATTAGAACCCCTCCGAAAGAAAAGCAAACACAATTTCACTAAAATGCTGCCTTCGTAAGAAAAACAAGTCAGTTGGAAAATACAGCAAGTTCAACATCATTGGCTACTCTTCAAGCATTCCTTTCCCATGTCAGGTATCCTATAACCTGCAGATTCTTTTAGTAATAATGGAGATCACTCCCGTTTTAAAAATACAGGGCTCGACTCTCTTGATTCCCTTTCGATCAACAATTCCAGATGCGAGTCTCTAATGACTGCTCTTTCCCACTACTTACTCCACCAAAAAAAAAAAAAAAAAAAAAAAAAAAAAAAAAAAAAAAAAAAAAAATTATTTTTTTTAAGTGCACTGAATGACACTGCTTATTAAAGGTAATCAGCATATTCAAACCTCAAAAGGAAAAACACAACCTTGTGGAATGCCATGCGAGAAGCATATCAAACATCTGCATGTTGGCTTAAATTAATCTAGGAGAATGCGGAAGGTACGTCCCCCAAGTGGGTTACTTTCTTCATGGATGGTAATTCAGACTTTTCAGATGATGAATTTCCCAGGGCTTCACACAAATAGCACTTCAGTAAATGTTTTGTCAGTGAAAATGCTATGGCTTGCCTCTTTCTAAACTCTTTCTTTGCCAGGGTTCATTAGTGATTTGCAGAACTGGGGCCCTGGGGAAAGGATACTCAGAAGGGCCACGATGATGGGACTAGTTAGTTTATAAGCGGGGATAACAGTGCTGCCTCTGCTGATAGTTTAAACAGACGAGTGAAATGTTTGGTTGTTTTGAGGTTTTGCTGAGGTTCTTTTGATGAAAGTGTTCCTTTGATGTAACAGTTTAAGATTTTATAACAGTAAACAAAGCACTCAGTGGAAAATACTCCCTGAATTTTACACAACCCAGGGTCTAAAGATAACCAGATGTGAAGGATCTCAGTCATTTGAGACATGGATTCCAGTTACATTTCGGTTACATTTGAAGTGGTTAGTACCTTACTAGGTAAGAAATACAATGGTTTTTAAAATAATCCACATTACCTCCGTGTTTTCTACACACCTTTTTACAGTAGTAACAATATGATCATGTGACATTACTTGTATGTTTGTCAATAACGTGTACCAATATTTTCACTCCTAGAATGTGAGCCAGTTGAAAGCAGCAACTGTATCTTAGTATCAAGAAGCGGAGAAAGGCAACAACAGCGAAAGAGGGGGAGAATAGGACGAGGGGGTTTTCAAAATTATCTAGTCCTGCACTTATCTGTGATCATACTCTGGAGACTAAAAACACCAGTTAGTGAAAGAACTGTACCAGAACAAACTAAGCTGTTTCTGTTTCTCAGGTCAGTAGTCTTCTCCCCAACGCAACCATGTACTTTTTTTTTTCCCAAAAAATAATGATTTAATGACAACAAAGATATATAAGTAATTAACATAATCTCTCATTGTCAGTTTATTTTATTGAGAAGCATGAAAAATAGGTATTTGTTTGTTGCCCTTTCATCAATAGGAGAGATAGCTGAAAAGCTTTTTCTTTGCCATTTCAGAAGAGTCCGCTTTCAAATAAGGGGAAATAGAGCCATTGACCTTGAAATAATTTTTATTTGCATTTTACCTCTGCCATCAGTTAAATAAATACACAATGTTTTATCTGCCACCAGTTAAATAAATACACAATGTTTTAGAAATTATTGTGGGTTTGATTTGGATTCAGAGACCTCTTTAGGACCCAGAGGTCATTATTACACAAATTTGAACACTTGGACTAAATCACTCAAGACTCTTTGCCTTTATAAACACATGCTAACAACAAATTTTACTTGCTTAGTAAAGTAAAAAACACGATTCAACTTGCAACGAAACTCTTCATGTACTTAGACCAACTTTCATTGTCTTTATCTCTATGGAGCTGAAGAATAACTCAGAGCTTCCTCTTCACAATCCTCACAATAGCCCTGCCACTGAAAAATCTGTGAAGTCACCATATACTTCTCCAAAGTAGTGTAACACACGTGGAATTAAACAGTTTAACACTATTTGTATGTAATTTGATTGAAAACATAGGGCTCAGATTCACAATCTTTCAAAAGTAATGGGATGAAAGTAATATATCCTTTTGTGCGTCACATTAAAGCATGAAAACTTGGAACTTTGATGACAGATGGTCACATACACCCTTAAATCCTACTTGCTTATGAAACATTTTAAAGTAAGAGTAAAGTAATAAAAAATATATTGCCACTGGATAACTAGACAGAAGATGACAACAGAAAAGAAATGTCGACTAATTCATAGAGGATGGAAATATGGTAGATGGAATGAGTGGTACTGGCCCAGAGTAGAGAAAGCTGGGGCAATGATGTATTTGTAAGGGGGAGGAGGAAATCAGAGCAAAAAAGAATAGTTTGAGCTGCTGAGCCCCAGAAAGTCTCTGAAATTTGAGGCATCAAATAATTTATAAAGCATGACTAAGAACCAAAGCTGCAAAATCCGTCTTTAACAATGAGATAGGTCTTCAGATGCCCTCACCAACCTCCTAAAATCTAGCTGCTACACCATTGCTGACCTGGCAGGAGACCAGGAATTTATTCTTCAGAGAAACTGAACCCGAAAGTCTTCACTCTCTATGCAGTAAAAGATAGGGGTGAAAGTAGGGTTCCATATTGAAAACAAAAAAGCATACACCTACACGCTGATGATGTGATGATGGCCATTCTAACTCTTAACCCTTACACTATTTCCAAATAGGAATGCGAGCAGGTAAGAAACTTGAAAATGCATATCCATAGATTACTCTACAGATACACTACTTGGAAGTCTCCCATTTAAATGACAACTTGATCATATTTGAGTGAGTTAAGATTTTCTGACACCCACAGATCTAACAATTTTAGCATCTCAGATAAATGTAATTGGACAGCCAAGTTTCCCCAGACGTTTTACATCTACCATGAAAGAAAACAAATCAGAAAAGGGGAATGGAGCTCAGAGGAAACAAAGACAGGATAAAAACTTTAACAACTCTTCTATAACACCAGAGAACTAGGACATTAGGTATGAATGAAAGAAGAAGGGGGTAATATCACAATGTTTAAAAGGGTATTCAAAGCACAGACAAGTTACCAAAAATAAAGTTAGACTAACAAAAATATTTTAAGATAAAGGTGAGGAAATCTCCTAGGTAGAAAAAATAGAATAAAAAGAAAAAGGAAATGAAAATATTAGAAAAAAGATAAAAATTTAGAGAATCAGTCTGATATCCAAATAAGACCCATAGATTGATACTAAATTGTTAAATAATTAGTAATGAAACTTAAAACCCATGAATAAAAGGTATGAGTTTCCAGAGTCATAAAACTTACAGCACAAGGCATTATCATCATCAAATTGCAGAAGACTGTAGATCAGAATGAGATTGTAAGAGCTTATAGAGGGAAAAAATGTGATCACAAATGTAGGAAGGGAAAAACTAGCATGTCATCTCACCTTTAACACGGGAAATCAGAAAACCATTCAACAACTTTTTTTTAAAATTCCTACCATGTACCTTATACTTTTCCAGATGTTTAGGGATACATCTGGTTGCCTTATATATGTCCCCCGCCCCCTTTTTTTAAATGTAAGATACAAATCTATACCCTTTAAGAGTCTACATTTTGTCAGGGTATGAGGAGCAGCAGGGAGAGTGTAGACAGACACAACAAAAAGGTGTATCCAATATCTTCATTAGTAAAATATTTGATTTGGAGATGATAAGAAGAGAAGAAATACTGCAACTTATTTAGGGAGCTCAAGAATGCCAGGGGGCAGGAGCAATGGTAAAATTAATTAAAGCAATAAAGGGAGGGGGTGCTGGGTGGCTCAGTCAGTTAAGCTTCTGGACACTTGATTTCTGCTCAGGTCATGATCTCAGGGTGGTGGGACTAAGGCCTGCATCAGGCTCCACAATCAGAGTCTGCTTGTCCCTCTCCCTCTGCTCTACCCCCTGCTCTCTAATAAATAAATAATTTTAAAATAAAATAAAATATAATAAAGTAAAGGTATAAAGGAGAATCATTGAAAATGGTACATTTTTGCAGTTTTTAAGGAAGGAAAGGATGTTAGTAATGCAACTATATTGAGGAGAAGCACACCAGGTAGAGAACCAGTCAGTGAAAAAGATCTGAAGTGGAAATCTGAATGTTCAGGTGTACGAAAAATGCCAGGGTGGCTGAAGTGAGTTGGGAGCCTCAAAGCAATACCTTCAAAATTCTGAGGAGAAACGCTTTCTAATCAAGTCTGGAGCCAGATAATATTTAAAAGGGGAAGCATTAAGACATCTTCAGACATGTGAGTTACTTTTCATTCACTTTTTCTAGGAACACTACAGAGGGTGTTATCCACAAAAATGTGGAAGTGAAGAGTTCCAGGATGATTATTTAAAAAAAAAAAATTAAAAAATCAACTAATATGGTCCCAAGTGTGATTTAGTGTATTGCAAGGGGTTTTACAATTCTGTCAAAGATCATGGTTTAGAATTAGAGAAACATATTTGGCAAACTAAGAATTCTTTTTAAAAAGGCAATTATTCCTATTAGGGGAAAAATGTACAAGAAAGAAAACATAGGCGTAGGGCACCACAGAGATCAGGTATGAGTAATATTCATACAGCTTTAATGACAACATTAAACACTTCAAAATATAAATACATGTTGACAGATAGAGGAAGAAGTGTGCATATGGGCTAGATGAGAGTTCAATCTTCATATCCCATAAGAAGAAAGGAAACAGTGTATCTAAAATTTTAAAATTAAGATATCGCTGTTATATGATTTAAAAATCTGGAGATAAATGCTAGAAGGACGAGCTAAGATAGATCAGTCACTCCTCTTAGAGTGAAGGAGGGATAGAGGAATTGCAACTTTTTGTCATAAGCTTTTCAGTATTATTTAATGTTTTGGTATTCCTTGATACAATTAAATGAATGAAAATACATATAACCTCTTACGCTTAGAGTGATCAAAGCAAAAATATATCTAGCTGTTGGATTACTATGTTGTACACCTGAAATTAATGAAGCATCATGTGTCAACCTGCTATGTTCAAATTAAAAAAAAAGTTAAAAAAAAGCAAAGATGAATGAATGAATGAATGAATGAATGAATACAGTACAACATCGTAGAACTTGCTGGGGCCACAGGCAGGTGATGATAAAACTTAAAGCACATCCATATTTCCAGGTTATAAAATCTATTATAAGGATAATAACGGGGGTGGGGGGTGAAGGTGCAGAATAAACGCAATTACCATAACAATTATTTAAAATAATTCATGACCACATATTACAAATTAAAACTGGTTTCCTCTGCAGGAAGGAGGAAGGATGTGATTGTGAGGAACACAATGAGCTTCAACTGTGCACATAATATTTTACTTCATAATAATATTAACCCCATGGGCACCCAGAAACCTATTATTCTTCT
Organism: Mustela lutreola; assembly: GCF_030435805.1. NCBI lineage: Eukaryota > Metazoa > Chordata > Mammalia > Carnivora > Mustelidae > Mustela > Mustela lutreola. The sequence goes on from NC_081295.1 coordinate 72,186,806, forward strand.
GTTTTCAAAATAAATGTATAAAAATACATTAACATAAAAATGATAGTTATAAGAATTTTGCTTTAAGAAACCTAGAGACGTTAACAATACCATCCAGAAGTCATGCAAAAATGTGTTATAGAGGGGCACCTGAGTGGCTCAGTGGTTTAAGCCTCTGCCTTCAGCTCAGGTCATGATCTCAGGGTCCTGAGATCGAGCCCCGCATCGGGCTCTCTGCTCAGTGGGGGGCCTGCTTGCCCCTCTCTCTCTGCCTGCCTCTCTGCCTACTTGTGCTCTCTGTCCATCAAATAAATAAATAAATAAATCTTTAAAAAAAAATGTGTTATAGATCAGGAAGATCAGCTGCTGAAAAATGAAAATCAAAACACATGAACAGCTATAATTATTTGGAAACACTGCTTTGACATTTAGCATTGATTTTTTTTTTAATAATAAGTAAGCATTTTTAAACTTTATAATAAATTGAATTCCTTATAAACATAGTTAAGTAACTTAACCAAGGTGAAACTATCCCAAGCCTGATCTGGCTGAAACCTACTGACAATTGTGTAACAGAAAAACTGGAAGTTTTGGAAGGGGATCTGTTCATAAATTAAGTACTCCAAAGATTTTTTTTTTTAATTCACCTGGATTAAGAATACTTGATAGTCTTGGAATAAAAGTCACATTCAGATAATAAAAGAATATAGATGAGAGATTGAAAGCCATAAAGAAATACATACTTAAAATGGTAGATAAGGAGTGATTACAAATAAGTAAAAATGTATACCTGCAAATAAAAAGATAATGCATGCTAAATACTAGCAGACGTTGTTCTTGACTAGTGAGATTACTTATTTCTGCCTTTATGAAATTTCCAAATTTCAGTATAGGTCTATAATATTTTGTAATGAGAAAAAAGGAATGCTTGGTAATTTTTAAAATTTAAATTTTTAATTATTTTAATTTAATATAAAAAGCAATAAAATGGATTAGGAATAGAAAACAGGGAAAGGGATAAAAAGAACCAAGTCAAAATAAAGTAAATTATCCCCTGCATGGGCTAAGAAAATTTTTAAGTGAAACCTCAGATTTGCAGATGACACATATCTTCTTGATGGTCAAACACACAGAAGGAAATACATTTCAGGAAAAACTCTCAATAGCATAGGCAGGAAATTGGCATGAAGTAGTACAATCTAGGAAAAATACTATACTTAATGGAAATTGAGCTATGAGCTCTCAGGAACCTTGTTGATATTGTGTAAACGAATCCATAAAGACAACAGATCTAAGTAACCTGAGACAGCCAATAAGATTATTAAAACACTGGGCAACACTGAGGAGAGTATTAAAAACAAGAGAAAAGGTATTATTCTACACTTCTTACCAAAAAAAACAATGCCTTTCACATATTCATAAGTAACCATAACTTTGAGAAGACACTGACTTTACTGGGAGGTCTGGATAAAGGGAATAATTATAGTGAAGCAGCTGCCACAGAATAAATTTTTTAAAAGATAAATATTTCAACCAGGAAAAAATATATATAATGGAAATATACATTTGAAATCAATTGAATGACATAAAGACAGAAGACACAGTGTATCAAATACCAGTAGGGGACTTGAAATAATCCCTTAAAGCGTGGTGCAGTAAATTTCAGACAAAAGGGAATTCCAAATATAAACCTATAGGACTTAATGGCTTATCAATGGACACAAAATAAAGAATTTTATTCAAGAAATAATTTGGACTCGAGTCCAAATCCTTTTATATTCAACCAGCAATTAGCCTTGTGCCTTGCATCTAATAACTATTTGTAAAAAACACTCAACAATTTGAGTGAACGTTTGGAAAAATTTTCCAATTTAATAAGACCGACACCATGAAGGCAAATCATTTCTCTCCCTGGCCAGTCCTTTGGTGCCACAATCAAAAACAGAAAAGCAGCCTGAGGAATTGTGTCCCCACCTAGATATTCTACTCAGACCACAGATAGAATGAAAGTGCAACCTTTAACTTGTGGAAGGGTTACACTGCTCCGATATTTTTATTCATTGTGTCTTACAGAGCATTTACTTTGCATTTCTCTTCCCTCCACACATGCTCAGTCACACATAAAGTCCATCCCTGTCATCATTCCGTGTCAGTGTTCCTTAAAAAAAAAAAAAAAAATCTTCTTCATGGCCTTCTGAAACATTACTTGGGGTCTGAACATGAATTTGAACAACAGGACAGACTAGAAATAAAAGATGACAATATTATAACATTGTGTTATCTTTACAGGCAGAGAATAAAAATCCATAAAACAGTAATTACCAAGATGAAAAAATTTACTAGGCACTCATGCTTTTCAATCCTATGCTGTGTACAATATCATGTAACTTTAATTTGTGTTTATTCTATATTAACTGTTCTTTGTTTTCCTTCACTAATCACATTATTCGTCAATCTATCCTCTCTGATTAACATAGACTAGTACATAAAAGGTATATAAAAATAACCAGCATGACCACTCTTAGGTTCACAGTAAGCATCAAAAAGTTACTACCAATCTACAGAGTATCTATGGGAAGCTGCATTAACTCAGTGTTTCTCAAACTATTTTTCCCCCCAAACATCTCTAAAGGTAGAAAAGAATAAATTGAATATACCCTGGGGTCTGGTGGTATAGCATCCATTTATGAGCCACAACTCTGAAATTTCTTTGAGGAGTCAGACTGGATCTTTTACAAATTCAAATGAATTTTATTCTACTGCATAATATATTTATTTAATTATAAATATAGTGTTTAAAATTGCCCCCGAGTAAAATTGAGATGCCATGTACTCATGGCTTTATATATACCATGGTATATAGCACTGTGCATTTTTGACAGTTTTTGCTCCCCACATTCCAAATTGTGTGAATTTTTTATAAGGGTGGCAGAAATTTATGATAATATATTATATATTGAATCATATGCATTCGGGTGTTTTGATCAGCTGAGACATTATTTTTACTTTTTGCCTAAAAAACTTTACCGAAACTTTTACACACTAGAATCTATTTAGATCTACTGATTAAGCACTCTGCTTCCATCCTATCCTCATTGCGTTGCTCTCCTCCAAGAAATAGAGGCATTTTAAATGTTTCTGTAACACGAAAGCTTAAAATTCTTTAGTCTATGATAGGCAGCTCTATTTTTATTCCTCAAATTGGACAAAATTGCCAGAGAGAAATAAAATAAATCTTTTTATTTTAATAAAAACTGTATTTAGAAGCCCAAACGGAATCCAAAAGCCCATAATTGGAGTGGTAAAAGTAGTATAAGGATGAAACGATCACATTTTATTTTCTATTAATTTTATTCTATTGAAAAAAATATTCCTAATTTTGAGTGCTTCCACATAGGTTCACTTTTTGATTTTGAATTTTAATGAAACTAGGACTGTCCTCTCTATATAATTTTCTATAACACACTTGCCACAGCCATATAGACTAGTGGCAAAGGACCCAGATTCTAAAGCCTTTTTATGTGCCCAAATCCTGGCTCTGCCACTTACCAGCGGTGTGGGCTCAGTGTGTTACTTAACCTCTATCTCTGCTTTCTTGTGTAAATTAAGGATAACAATAGCAGTCAGTGAGAAAATTAATTAATTATATGTAAAGAGTTCATAATATTTCCTGGTATAGAGAGTAAATATTATGTAAGACTTCACTTTTATTAGCCCTCAGTTCTTACATAAAACACTACAAACAAGATTTATCACTACCTTAAATAGAATGAGTCCAATAATTACTGCATTGAACTTTTTCTCTTTCAAGACAGTTCGTATTACTGTGGGTAAAAAGATGTGTGTGAAGGTTTTCAATAGTGATTTTATTATTTAGTATTTCCTTGTGAAGTGATTCTTACACTTAGTAATTTCCTTGCTCCCACCTGTGTCTTATAGGTTTATCCAGCTCATAAATCATAATCTTCCTCTCCTGACACACTGAAGAATGCATGTTAACAGGGCTGAAATTTAAATTCATGTGTAGAGTACTTAGAATGATAAAGAAAATTAAGCTGGAATGCGCACAGACTCATTTCATGCAATCCAGTATTTGGTGGTAGAATAGTTCTCTGCCTTAAGCCAAAGGATTGTTTTAAAAGATCATAAATAGATCTCCTTCTATAATTTTGTTAGCTTTTTCATTCAAATGGGTTCTATCTGGCTGTGTACTTTTTTACAACAGAGCTTTGCTGTAGTATAGATTTATCTCATATGACAGGTCAGCTCTCAGAGTAAAAACTAAATCAAAGAATCAGTAATGTAAATGTCAACAAACCCCTCCTTCATAAAAACAACTGCTGTGTACTTAAGAAATATTAAATAAAATCAAATATGATGACAGTTGGCAATCTCCTGCTGATGCAGATATTCCTTTAAAGAGCTATAAAAACCAGATTCTTCTTCCACCAAGGCACAAAGAATTTCCAGAGCTTGCAATTTCTTCCTGAAATAATATAGTATAAAAACAAATCCTAATTTAAATATTCATGTCTTCATTTTATTTAATAGTATGCTACAGTGACTGTAGATATTACACTTTAATATCTGTGATGTTTCTTCCTGTTTCATAACAGCTAAAATAAGAGCCACCTTTGAGAGTCATATTATAAGGCATTGTTATGAGGCTCATATTTTCTGTCTTTGAGAGATGTGTTCTCCTACTAATAATGACAACACCCTGACACTCAGAATAAGTACCTTCTCCAATGCACACGCCACATTTTTTTAAAATTAGGAAATAATCCACTGGCCAAGGAGACAGACATTAAATTCAAACGTACCTTCAAACAACAGTGATCTAACATCCCTACAGAACTGAAGCAGAAGAGATGAAACATGGTATTTAGCACAACACTAACACAAAAACCTGCAGGATTTAATCTGGTCCCTGAACTTCCTGAAGATCAGGAAAAAAAATCAGCTGAGACTCAACATTTAAAGGATACTGCCAATAAATACACCTAAGATAATGCAAATGTATTTCACAGAGTTGTCATTTTGACTAGAAACATCTAAGAAATGAGCTCCTTTTAAAAGTGCCCTCAGAAAAGAAACAAGGCTCATCTCCTTTAAATAGCACACCCAAAAGTGCTCCTTTATTAGTTTGGAAGATAGAAAAAGAAACATTCAACAAAATGATCATAGTACATTAAAAAGCTAACATATGCTTTCCCTCTTCTTGCCTCACTCTCCCTCTCTCTCTCTCTCACACACACACACACCCACTCCCACACACCACACATACACTGACACACATAAAACATACACATCTGTGTGCACACACACTCCTATGTGCAGACTACACAATACAGCCACAGGTTTGCTGTGGTTTTTTTGCAAGGAGCCTATCTGGAGAATAGGATGCATTACCACATAGGCTGTCAATTATGCTAGAATCCAGGAGACATTAAATAATAAAAGATATCCTAATATTTTAAAGAAACTGTTTTTCTCCCTCGAGATTACATCTACTAATGAAATCCACTCTATGTAAAAGCTAATTTCATTGTGGGAAGAAAATGTTATAGGACTTTTTTTTTATTGCTTTTACTTAAAAATGATGGTAATATCTTTTCACACAAAATTAAAGAAACAAACTAGGAAGCAGTTTCAATTGAAAGGTACTTCAAGCAGAAGGATGATCATTTGGAAGGAGCATAGCTTCCAACTCTAGCTGTCACTTATTAGCTATGGAACCCACATCAAGCAGTTTTACCTATGTGATATTCAGGGAAATGTGACCTAAGCTACCCAAGGTTTGTTGTCCCTGATGACAGGTTTGGACACATAACCCATGCAGGATCTTCAGTGATTAATGGCTACCTTAGAGGTAGGAGACCTTTCTTTTGAGATTTAAAGTCCTAAAGACTATCTAACCCCGAAAGGGCCTGCTTAGGTGCCTTGTGGAGAGATCCTTAATAGATCACAATTTATGACAAGGGAGGCAAGAATATACAGGAGGGAAAGGACAGTCTCTTCGATAAATAGTGCTGGGAAAACTGGACAGCCACATGCAAAAAAATGAAACTGGACCACTTTCTTACATTACAAAAAAAATAAACTCAAAATGAGTTAAAGACCTAATCTAAGACCTGAAATCATAAAACTGCTTAAAGAAAACATAGGCAGTAATTGTTTAGACATCTGCCTTAGCAACATTTTTTGAATATGTCTTCTGAGGCAAGGGAAATAAAAGCAAAAACAAAGTCAATCTACTGAATGGAAGAAGATATTTGCAAATGAAGTATCCAATAAAGGGTTAATATCTTTTATAACTTTTATAACAAACACCAAAAAAACAAATAACTTGAAAGGGAAAACAAATAAACAAACAAACAAAACAAATAATCCCATTAAAAAAAAGGCAGAACCCTTGAATAGACATTTTTCCAAAGAAGACATATAGATGGAAAATAGAGACATGAGAAGATGCTCAACATTACTAATCATCAGGGATATACAAGTCAAAATCACAGTGAGATACCCCTTTACACCCATCAAAATAGCTAGAATCAAAGATTCTAATAATAACAATGTGTATTATTAATACATATAGTATACATATAATAATAACAAATAACAAATACATATAATAATAACAAATAAAAACAAACAAATAATAACAATAGTGTGGACATGGAGAAAAAGGAACCCTTGTACACTGTTGGTAGAAATGCAAATTGTGATAGCCACTGCAGAAAACAGTATGAAGGTTACCCAAAAAATTAAAAATAGAAATACTATATGATCCAGTAATTTCACTATTTGAGTATTTACCCAAAAGAAAAACAAAACAAAACAAAAACGGGCACCTGGGTGGCTCAATTGGTTAAGCGTCTGCCTTTACCTCAGGTCATGATCCTAGAGCCCTGGTATCAAGCCCTGCGTCGGGGTCCCTGCTCGGCAGAGAGCCTGCTTCTCCCTCTGCTTCTCCCTCACCCCTCTCGTGCTCTCTCTCTCAAATAAATTCTTTAGAAAATACATTCAAAAAGATGTATGCACCCCTATTTTTATTGTAGCATTATTTAAAATGGCCAAGACAGGGAAGCAACCCAAGTGTCCATTGATAGATGGATAAAGATGTGGTGTATACATATAACAGTGGAATACTACTTAGCCATAAAAAATGAGATCTTGCCATTTTTGACACATGGATGGGCCCAGAGGTTACTATGCTGAGTTATATCAGAGAAAGACAAACACCATTTGATTTCAATTATATGTGGAATCTAAGAAACAAAACAAAGCAAAAACAGAAACAGGATCAACTATGAGGAACAAAATGGTGGTTGCCAGAGGGGGCAGATGTTGGGGTGAGTGAAATAAGGTGATGGGGATTATAAGGTACAAACTTCTAGTTATAAAATAAATAAATCAGGGGGAGTACATGGCATAGGGAATATACTCAATAATGTAGTAACACTGGTGACAGAATTGCATGGTGGGTAGAATTGCTATATCATTATGTTGTATACCTGCAGCTAGTGTAACACTGTAGGTCAACTGTACTTTAATAAAAAAAAATAAGGTAAATAAAGAGGAGAGAGAGCAGAGTCCTGATGAACTGATTGCAGCCCCTGGTCAACAAGTGGCTAAATCAGACCTCCTCTACACTCTCTGGGCAGAAGGTGAACAAAGGCTAAATTTGCATTTCTGCATGTACAACTGAAGACCAATATAAGAAAAACTACCTATCCTTTTAAATTCTAGGCATAAAGTATCTAGGATAGTACATAGAAGGTATTCAACAATGTTAATAATTATTATTACTATTAATATAAAAGAGCGATCCTCTTTCTTTTACAGAAGGTCTGAATTGCCCTCTGAATACGCAAAATTTAATTTTGTTAAATTCAACTACAGTTACTTGTAATGAAGCCTATTATCTCAGTAAACTAAGATTTTCAAGAGCTGAAATGATCTCTTCTCATATTTGAATCTTGACCATCTAATACAGTGCCTTATTTATGGTAGATGCTCAAAAGATATTTGTTGTTGGCAATGTATGGAATTAATTTCTATTATTGTTAGCTAATATCCAGGTTACCATAAACACTAGACCACTCAGGTGAATTTTCAAGAGCTATTAAAATATAATGCACTATAAGGAAATATTTTCCATATGAAGAAAGTCTTTCATATTCCAATTCAGAAAATAATAATTGTTAGGAATTGAAGTGTTTTTTTTTTTTAAATAGTTGTGAGGCTTGATATTGCTTATAAAACATGGAATCTTAAAAAAAAAATTAAAAGATTCTTCTCAAGATGGGATTGGGAGGGAGACCAACCATAAGTGACTCTTAATCTCACAAAACAAACTGAGGGTTGCTGGGGGGAGGGGGTTTGGGAGAAGGGGGTGGGATTATGGACATTGGGGAGGGTATGTGCTTTGGTGAGTGCTGTGAACTGTGTAAACCTGGCGATTCACAGACCTGTACCCCTGGGGATAAAAATATATGTTTATAAAAAATTAAAAATTTTTAAAAAATTAAATTAAATTAAAAAATTAAAAGAATAAAGGATTTTTAAAACAGTAAAGTCAAAATGGACAAACAGCCTCTTCATAGCATGTGGAGAGCTTTGGGGACAATGAGAAAGTTTTCCCTCTGTAAAGGAGACCTAACTTTGATGACAGAGATTGAAAATACCAAAAGAATTTATCCTACAACCAATGCCTAGGGGCTTGCATCTCTCGCTCAGATCACAATAGATCACTTTGTAACTCAGACTCAAGCTATACTTCGATGGATGTGCTTGATATGTTGATAACTTCATAACTCCTTTATTACGCATTATAAATGAAGACTTTTAATTTTAAACATCATGCTGGAGGGAGATTTCTTTCAGAGGATATTGGCCCTAACACTGAGCCAGGATTTTGATTTGAAAATGGCACCATGTTTCCTGTAGTATCTTCCTTTTAATAACAGTTACCATTCATTGAGGACTTTTCTTGACCCAGTGCTACTAGTCACCTGTTATCACATCTAATCCCCTTGACAATCTTGTGAGGAAAGAATCCCTTTTTCACAGCATTAAAAAAATAGAGAGTTGAAGGCACTTGCACAAGGTCAACAGCTAGTAGAAGGGAAAAAAACTACAGTTCAAATTCATACTTGTCTGATTCCACAGTCAATGCTTTTTACTGGCTCTGTGGAAATAGCCATCAGTGAAACTTCACACAGACCAAAATAATAATAATAATAATAATAATAATAATAATAGAGTCGCATTATGGTTGAGACCATCTTCTGAACTTCAAATATTATACTATTAGATCCCTCTTTTTCTTCTCTATCATAAATACCCAATAGTCTGACAAAATTTCAATAGCTGAAGTTTATGTTATTTTCCATGTCCTTGGTGCTATACCATGTGAGTGTTTCAAGTAAACTAAATCATAATATCTAATATTTACTCAGTGCTTACTTGGTGCTAGGGCCTCTGCTGAGCACCTCACATGCATATATCTACATATCTATATGTCAGTGAGTGTAGGTATATATGGAAAATAATAGTATGTATGTATACATACATGTATATGTATATGTAATCTTCACGATATTTTTTTTTAAGATTTTATTTATTTATTTGACAGACAGAGAGATCACAAGGAGTCAGAGAGGCAGACAGAGAGAGAGGGAGGAATCAGGATCCCTGCTGAGCAGAGAGCCCGATGCAAGGCTCGATCCCAGGACCACGGGATCATGACCTGAGCCGAAGGCAGAGGCTTTAACCCACTGAGCCACCCAGGCGCCCCCTTTACGATACTCTTAAAAGGAAGGTTCTGCGACCCCAATTTAGTCAAGGCTCAGAGATTATGTAACTTGCCTAAGGTCATAAAGCTAATAAGTGAGAGAAGGGTATTCATCCCCAGGAAACATGGCCCTGTAACTCCCCTAAATCAGTTTCTAACAATGGTGCTTAACATGTCACTGACTGGAAAACTAAGAACTTGCCACTAAAAGTTAAGTAAGCAAAATGTCCATAAGACTTATGGTACTTCTAGTATTAGTAGAGTGTAGATGGAGAAACACTGTAAATAAAGTCCACCCAGGGCCTCCTCTGAGGCACTGCTCTGCCTCGCTCCTCACCCATCTTCCTATCATGTGTTCTCCTTTCCTGGCTCCTTAGTGAGGAGTTGCTTCAAAACTGATGGGTCAAGTGAGTGCTCTTTCCCAGAGCACTGGGAAATGCCCTTTCTCAATGCCCTTTCTCCCTCCTGCCAAGCCTGTGCCAATCCCAGAGCTTCTCCCCTGGCTGCAGTCCAGTGTATCATTTTCTCCGTGCACCCCACATTCACTAGAGGAATAAGCCCGTATCATGCCATACTTCATTTTATTCATTTCTCCACCTGTCTAAAAAATGTTTCTTGAGTTCAGCAATCATTGTCTTGGAACTTTAAGCATCGTATACAATACCTGATATATTTTAAGCACATAAAAAATATTTTTTGTGATATTTTGAATTCCCTAAATTCTCCATGTAGCATTCACACATATTCATTTAGACTCAAAATATTTCAGAAATCATCAGAAATAAAACAATAAAGGTTCACATTTTTGTTGGCTGTCTAAAACCCTCAAACACACCAAAAGAATTTTTAATTTTCCCCAAATTGGTTCATCTTTAACACTAGGTGGTAAATGTTAGGCTGTCACATAAAATATATGCCCTTAAGTTTAAAGATGTGATTATTTTCGTGAAAACTGAGCATTTCACCTGCATCTATAAAAATTTTAAAACTTTACAGTAAGACGTAAGCATTTAAAATGAAAGCAAAAATAATTACCCTATTTTAAAGTACTGAATGTATCATGTTGGATTTTTTTTTTAAGTAAATGTATCTAAATATACATACATTCAGTAGCCAAAAAAAAAAGTTCTTTACAAGCTCATCAAATATTTCTCTTCCGTCCTGTCTTCCCTGTCTCTTCATCTCTCCTTCCTCTGTTCCCACCCTTCTTCAATTTTGTTTTTTTCTGATTTTGATACTTGTGTTCTTTGTCCCTGTGAGTTATCTGGCATTCTTCTGACCTCCCACAGGGTTAATTCATCAAGCAATTTGAAACGCTCTTCCCTCTGCTTCACTTTAATTGAGAGAGCAACAGGTTTGCCCTAAGATAATGAACAAGAGGAGACAAGAGGGGGGAAAAAAGACCCTTCGGCCTCGTCTAGTTTTGAGTTCCAGCTCTCCCACTGGGAACTGTGTGACCTTGAGAAATTAAGTAACCTTTTCTTCATATTTTTAATGATATTAAAGTAAGAAAGCCCTCACTGGGGTTATCATGAGAACCAAATAAGATTAATTATTACTTCTTAAAAACATTAAAAAATTCTCACTATATTCATCCCAGATCTGGAGTGTGCCCTGGGAAATACCAAATTTCTAATTTCCATAATTTTGTAATTTCACACTAATGTTCAGATTTGGGATGACTGAAACACATGCACACTGTATGTATGGAAAGAGCCAGTGGTGTGCCGAGTATGAGAGCAGACAGACTGGGTCAGATGAAGGAATAAAACAAATAAGTCTGTGTTTTAGAAAGATAATCCAGAAGTATACATTGGAAAGTGACAAAGGTATTTTACAGAACCAGTATAACCTCCGCATATGAAGAGAGAAATTGGTAATCCTGTAGAGTTTCAAGACCAGTTCATGGTAGCCCAACCTCAGAGTGACCATCCTATCCAAACACAAGTCTGATCACCAAGGTGACATTAAACCCCTTTCTGGTTATGTATTTAGATTTTCCCAGCCTTCACCTCCCCAAGACTGTTCCTGTCCTATCCTTCTCTAGTTTAGCTAATGACCCGGCTTCCTAATCCAAAGCAAGAATTTAGGCCACATGCATGGACCCCTTAAAACTCCCACCCTCTCATCTCTGTGTTTTTATGGCTACATCAACTCTCATGTCCTCTCCTACAGTTACAAAAGAGGTCTTCTCTCTTCTTCTCAAGTAAACCTGTCACCTGTTCAAATCTGAGTCATTCCTGCTTCAGGGAAAATCTTCCTGGGCTATTTATTTTCTCCTTTGCACTTCACCCTCTCCCGGCAATTTCTTCATTCTGCCCAAACCACGATGATATTTAAGCCTAACTTCTCAAAGTTTTTCCTGTCAGCATCTCCCCCCACCTCCCACAATTCCTCTCTCTGTTCCTTCACAATCAAGTTGAACCAAATACATATATATGTGTACATATATTATACATATGTGTAATATTTGTACATACTACATATATATATGTAATTGATATACATACACGCATGTAGCGGCTCAGAGAGTTAAAGCAACTGACTCTTGGTTTTAGCTCTGGGCGTGATCTCCGAGTTGTGAGACTGTGGAGTCTGCTTGAGACTTTCTCTCCCTCTGCTCTTCACCCATCTCACCACCCCTTCCTCCTGGGCTCTCAAACATACACACTCCCTCTCTCAATACATTTTTAAAAATATGTAAGAACCATGGTCTAATTTCCTCACTTCGAATTCACTCATCTTTTTTTGGAAAAAAATGTTTATTTTTATTTTAAAAGTAATACATGCTTATTATGTAGGAAAATATAATCTTTTTAATTACCTACAATCTCATTAGGGGTTTTAACCCTTCATTCACCTCATGAGTAACTTACTTCCAAATTTTTTTTTAAATATATTTTTCTCAAGATGCTTAACTCTTATTTATTTATTTATTTATTTATTTATTTATTTTTAAAGATTTTATTTATTTATTTGACAGAGAGAGATCAGAAGTAGACAGAGAGGCAGGCAGAGAGAGAGAGGGAAGCAGGCTCCCTGCTGAGCAGAGAGCCCGATGTGGGACTCCATCCCAGGACCCCAAGATCATGACTTGAGCCGAAAGCAGGGGCTTAACCCACTGAGCCACCCAGCCGCCCCACTAACTCTTTTTAAAAAAGATTTTATTTATTTATTTGACAGACTGAGATCACAAATAGGCAGAGAGGCAAGCAGAGAGAGAGGAAGGGAAGCAGGCTCCCTACCTGAGCAGAGAGCCCGATGTGGGGCTCGATCCCAGGACCCTGAGATCATGACTTGAGCTGAAGGCAGAGGCTTTAATTTACTGTGCCACCCAGGTGCCTGCCAACTTTTTTATATGTCATATATATGAGTACAAAATATAAAATTGGGATTGTATATTGGATATACAAGTGTAAAATACTGTTCTTCACTCAGCATCTCATGGATAGAACAATGTTATCAGATTCCACTGTTTATTTAATGCTTTTCTTACAGATAGAGACATAAAGAAAGAGCAATTAATTTTAATGAAAGGGTTAAATCAAGCTTCCATTAGAAGCTCAGAAAATCCAAATGAATCATAAGGAAAAAAAAATATGCAAACCAATAGCTAAAATACTTTGCCACACTATTTCTTTATGATTCTCTCCCTCACACTATACTAAAACATTCTATAGATTTGGAATCTTATTCATCTTATATTCCCATATCTAGCATTCTATTTGGCACAGGATAATACCTAATCCAAGCTGGTGAACATTAATAAACAAAGCCTATGGGCCTGCATGAGAAAAGCTATGTATGATATAACAGTTTATTTTCCAAACAATTTAATAAGCCACAGAAGGTACAGATCATTAAATTTATATTTAATGGCTATAATTAGGAAGAAAATATAAATCATCATTCTATTTTCCTTTTTTATCTACAGTTAAAAAGTATGTCTCCCAATCTTCTTAAATAATTTACTTTTGGAATCCAAAGAGGCATACCTACCAAATGTTAACAGAATTATCAACAAAAAAAATCTCAACTTTCAGAAAGTAACAATATGAGAATTAAAATTAAAAGTGGGCAATGTCCAAACTGGATGCTGATTTGGAGGAAAAGTAAAAACAAGCAAACAAAAAAACAAAAAAACCCTATGATCACTCAAACTTGTCGGATCTGTTATCATCTGATCCTCTTTTTAACCAATAATTACAGGCTATATAAACTGGAGTTGCATGTATTTTGAGAGAAAATATCCAGTGTTCGAGTAATGTATTTTTGGTTGGTGATAATATTTTGTAATCTCGATATATTTGGTTTCTACTGTTGCGTAACAAATTGCCACAAACTCAATTACTTAAAAGAAAATGCATTTATTATAATACAGTTTCTGCAGGCTCGGAGTTGGCATAGATTGGTCTTCTGCTCAGGGGCTCAGAGACTGCAAACCCGGCACTGGCCCAGCTATGCTTTCTTGCTTGTTATCACCCAAGGGCTGCTCTCAGCTCCTGGAGGCCCCCAAAGTTCCTTGGCATGGCACCCTCTCACAACATGGCTATTTGCTTCTTCAAGTCTAGCATGAGAATTCTTCTGAACTCTAGATGCTCTTTTTTTTTTTCTTTTTTTTTTTTATTTGTTTGACAGGCAGAGATCACAAGTAGGTGGAGAGGCAGGCAGAGAGAGAGGAGGAAGCAGGCTCCTGCTGAGCAGAGAGCCCAATGTGGGGCTTGATCCCAGCACCCTGGGATTATGACCTGAGCTGAAGGCAGAGGCTTTAACCCACTGAGCCACCCAGGCGCCCCTAGATGCTCTTTTTGAGCTCACCTGATTAAGCCAGGTCCACTCAGGATAATCTCCCTTTGAATTCAAAGTAATCTAATTAGGCACCTGATTTATATCTGAAATTTCCCTTCTACTTTGTCAAAAAACGTAACCTAATCAAGGGATTGACATCCCATCATATTCAAAGGTCCCACTCATAGTCAAGGCGAAGTAATTACAGTTGACCCTTGAACAACCATGGGTTTAACTGGGTGGGTCAACTTACAAGCCTTCTTTTTTAAGAATTGATAGCAAAGGTCATAAGGCATTTACTTAAAACTCCCACCCCAGTCTCCATGGCTACTAGTTCAGAGGTCATGCCTGCTGCTCTCTGAGTACTGGGGAGGCCCCACCAAAGATGTCAGCAGCCTCTGGAGGCCCAGGGCTCCCAGTCACCTGATGTCCCAATAGGATGGTCAGGTCAAGCTGGGGGCAGGGACAGGAAGCTAGGCTGAAGTGTTAAAAGGTGCCCAGAGGAACAGCACTGTTCAGGGAGCCCCATGTGCCCATCCTTACCCCTGCCAGTCCCCCCACCACTCCTCTGTGCACCAGGCTCCAGGGCTCTTCAAGGACAGCCATGGCCTTGGGTCCCTCCCAGGCCAGGCCTGGACCCCTCCCTATGCTGGTGTCTTGGTCCCATGGTTTCTTCAGGGACAATGCACTCACAGGTAGCCAAAACTAGATGGCCACAGGCCAGGTGTTCACCTCCATGTAGACGGAGGCAGCTACCCTGCATCTGCAGCATGCCATCCCCACTCGAGGGCTGCCCAGAAGCCACCACTGCTGAGCCATGGCTACCTAGGATACAGAACATGGCTATCCCAGGGCCAGCCCCCCACCTCCCCACCAATGCTGCTGTTCTTCGAGCCGCAGCATCCCCTGCGCTGACCAGTGGACCTACATGCTACTTTTCTCAATATACATACAGTACTGTAAATGTATTTTCTCTTCCTTATGATTATCTTAATGGTTTGTTTTTTCTAGCTTACTTTATAATATATATTACATGTAACATACAAAGTATGTATGAATCAACTATTTGTTATTGGTAAGGCTTCTGGTCAACAGTAGGCTACTTGTAGTTAAGTTTTTGAGGAATCAAAGGTTTTATGTAGATTTTTGACTACGACTAGGGTCAGGGGAGGCCTCTATAACACCCTTCCCACCCCTTTGCTGTTCTGTTAACTGTATATAGGACTGTATCCCTGGTTTCGGAATCCTTGGGGGCCATCTTAAAACTAAATAACCTAAATTGCCCCACAAGTGATTATGTATACACAAAGCTCTCAGTAATCCAAATTAGTCACTTAAAAAACAACCATGATTAAAAATTACTGACTCCATGTGCACCTGGGTGGCTCAGTCAGTTAAGTGCCCGACTCTCAGTTTCAGCTCAGGTTATGATCCCAGAATCCTGAGATCTCAGAGTCGTGAGATCAAGCCCCTTTTCTCTCTCTTCATTCAGCAGAGTTTGCTTGAGATTCTCTCTCTTTTTCTGTCCTTCCCCTTCTGCGCCTCTCTCCACGCTCTCTCTTTAAAATAAATTAAACTCTTTAATAAAAAAATTACCAACCCCAAATATTTAATTTACGTGTCGCTATTGATATTGACATTTAATTTTAACTTCATTTTGTGGAAAATGAGTAGAGATTTAAGCTCAAGCTACTGTAACAACTGCTTTTAGTTAAATGCCTATCCCCAGTTATTAGTACCTGGATGTCATGACAGCCAGAAGGAGAATGAAATAAGAACAGCAGCTGTTCCCACTCGCAGCTGCAGGAGTGTGACATGGATCAGATGGATTAGTAGGCAAGCTGGTTGGTCAGGCTAATAACAGTGATGCTGATTAAAAAGTCCAGGAATGAGAAGCTTGCTATAACAAATATATCTTACTGACATAAATTTTTCATAGGACTAGGTATTCAAAATTCTAACAGATGGTCACTAGAGGAAAAGGCACAATTAAATCTTCTAAAATGCATTTTTAATCAAGTCTTTTAGGTAAGTGAGACACATTTATGAATATACTTCATACTGGTATTCTCTTAGGTATTTCAAGACCGTGGATGCATCTTTGTTCAGCCTGCTCTGATACATGATAAATACTTGCCATCCAGCCATCCCTTAATGACATGAAATGACAGGATGTTATGCCCCTCACTGCCATGTCTACTCTTTTCTCAAAAGGTAACCTGCTTTCCCATATCCCTCTGAAGTACGGCATGGGAAGTTTATGTTTTCCATATTTAACTTAGCAAACAGAAGATAAACGAGGGCCATCACCTTTCTTACTTTAGATCAGTGGTTTGCAAACTTTGGGTGTGCATTAAGGATTCTGGTAAAAATGCACATTTCTGTACTCAAATCCAGATTGTGATTAATTCCTTTAATCTGGGTAGAGCCCCTTGAATGTGCATTGTTCAACATCCTTGATGATTTGGACTCAGGTGAACCACACACCACTGTTTGAGAACCATGCCTATAAAAATCATCAAACATTCCATCAGCTTTTTTGTGATCCTACCACAGATAGACACCTAATGAATTTCCTGTTCACTGAGCCCCTGAGAATTATAAATACTGGTTCCTATGCAGTATGAAATGATCAATTTCGGGGAAACAAATTACAAGAGTTTTGACATATCACTACTAAATTGCATCACAATAGACGTATCACTCTAACCTTTGAAAAGCTTTCGAAATCTTCATTTCATCATACTAATATGTACTGAATGAGTTTGCCATCATAAATATATAAGTGGTCTCCCCAAATCTTTGTGAACATCAATGGCTCTTTTTTCACCAGATGCCCCCATCTGACTATCCGAGATTTTCTTTGCATCTGTGCAATAGGTACTCTGACAAGGTAGACTTGTTTCTCCTTCTCTTCTTCATCTATGTCATATAGTTGCACTCCTAGTATTCTTCAACATTATTCATAAGTAGAATTTGGTGGTTCCTTTCTAATATGATTTCCAATATTGTGTTTGTTTGTTCGTTTGTTTGTTTTTTGATACACTAGTGACTAGAAAAAACTTTTGAAACTCTCATTGTCTCCCGGCCGTTTGGAAAAATGTATTCTATGCAAGCCCTCAAAGAAAATCAGAGTTATTTCCAAAAAGCAGAAGTTGCCCAAGACGTATTCTCTGATCACACAGTAATAAGATCTAGGTACCTTAAAAAGTACACAGCCTATGTTTTTAAAGAAAAAAATACATATATATTAGAGTATGTAGAAATGCAACGCAATGAGAGTCCTGTAGAGCAAGGCTGAGGAAAGCTTCCACAGAAGGCACTCTTCCACATCAACGACAGCCTAGCCAGCACATTGTCCAAAGGTCTCCAGAACATTCCCTCAACTCCATGCCTTGCCACCCAAGTGAGTTCCCCTTTGGTAAGTACTTGGGCTTAATACAACCAAAGCAGTGATAAAAAGAATCTTAAAAAACTGTAAGAGAAGCAAAGAATTAGTGATGTATAATTGCTCAATATGCCCTGTAATACATGGGTAAAAAAATATGTGATATTTTAAATGTCATCTAAAATAACACTCAATATGAACAATCCCATTAAAACATATCTCTACAGAATTCTACTGAAACTATATTATTTATTCCACAAAAGCATCAACTACAGAAATCTGGCATTCCCAATATACACAACTGGGAAACAAAAGTTTTAATCTTCGGGCGCCTGGGTGGCTCAGTGGGTTAAGCCGCTGCCTTCGGCTCAGGTCATGATCTCAGGGTCCTGGGATCGAGTCCCGCATCGGGCTCTCTGCTCAGCAGGGAGCCTGATTCCCCCTCTCTCTCTGCCTGCCTCTCCATCTACTTGTGATTTTTCTCTGTCAAATAAATAAATAAAATCTTAAAAAAAAAAAAAGTTTTAATCTTCATAACAACAGTATTCAAACACACACATACACAAATTTAGAATCAATTTAAATGAGTCAATTCATAATTTAAAAAACTAAATTAAAAGAATAATAATTTATTCAATGGTTTTCAATGCTGTCCATCTTTTTTTACTTTTCCTTTTAAACTGAAGAAAAGGATTTCTGTAGTTCAGTGAAATCTCAATAAAGCAGCAATTTAAATGACAATAGTATAGATACTTCTAAATGCTACTGGAGACATACAGTTATTTTAAAAGCACCTGAGTGAAAACCTTTGCTGATCAAGATTTTTTCAAGTTTCTCTTAAAATAATTCAATAAAAAATAGAAAGGGAAAAAATAATAGATGAGATGGGTGAATAACCACAAAAGTTATGGCTATGAACAAAGCTTAATGTCCAAAACAGATCTTGAATAAGATGAGAAAGCAGAAGTCAAGAGAAGGTCACACTATTTGTGCTTCAGTTGTTTGGTTTGCTTTTAAACACGTATCTTGGAATTGTTTTCTGAGCTTGTTTTAATGAGATTGTGTTTTGCTGTTCTTGTGTGGTAGAACACTTTCAGCATAGCTAAATTTTCAGTTTTCTCTGAAAAGAGATGTTCTTTTCAAGCTCAGATGAACAGAGACCAACATTGGCCCCCTTCATCTTCTACCTCTGAACTGCTTGGTGACAGAGGAATATGTTGACAAGGTGATGACCCCTGGTAGCATGGTGTATTTGAAA
Source organism: Mustela lutreola (assembly GCF_030435805.1). Taxonomy (NCBI): domain Eukaryota; kingdom Metazoa; phylum Chordata; class Mammalia; order Carnivora; family Mustelidae; genus Mustela; species Mustela lutreola. Next base: position 72,206,018 of record NC_081295.1, read on the forward strand.
AATACAGGAGATGATAGCATGTCAGGCACACAGAATAAAAGTACCACCTACACAAACATATAAGAATACGTTCGCATTTAATGGTGTGCCTTGTTAATGAAGCTCCTTATTACGTTTCTCACTTATATATTTACCAACTCTTTTTTTTTTCTGTTCTAAACTCATCTATTTGCTTAGCACGTCATTTTTTGGTTTCTGAATCTTGAAAACTGTATTTTAAAAATCTCTTTAAAAAAAAATTAGAGGGGCACCCGGGTGGCTCAGTCATTAAGCAACTGCCTTTGGCTCAGGTCATGATCCCCGGGTCTTGGGATCGAGCCCTGCATCGGGTTCCTGTTCAGCAGGAAGCCTGCTTCGCCCTCTCTTACTCCCCCTGCTTTGTGTTCCCTCTCTCATTCTCTCATTGTGTCTCTTTCTGTCAAATAAATAAATAAAATCCTCAAAAAAAAAAAAATAAAAATAATAAAAAATAAATAAATAAAACATTACAGAACCAAATAATTAGTGAAATACAAAGTCAAATTTCACAGTCAAGAGAATCAAGCTAAATAAGAATGCACAGAATGTTGGGGCGCCTGGGTGGCTCAGTGGGTTAAAGCCTCTGCCTTTGGCTCAGGTCATGATCCCAGGGTCCTGGGATCGAGCCTGCATCGGGCTCTCTGCTCAGCAGGGAGCCTGCTTCCTCCTTTCTCTCTCTCTGCCTGCCTTTCTGCCTACTTGTGATCTCTGTCTGCCAAATAAAATAAATAAAATCTTAAAAAAAAAAAAAAAGAATGCACAGAATGTTCATAAAAAAGCAGGGCTACTTTTTCAATTAATTTCATTTTGTTCATTCATTCATTCATTCATTCAACAAATCTACTACCTATCTTAGGTGCATCTTTCAAAAGCTTTCAGATTAATCTTCCTAACACAAATTTTGATTATGTATTTTGCTTTTCAAGAGCTCACAATAAATCTCTCCCACCTCATTACCTCAACTTCCCTAGCATCTCATATTATATGGTTGGGAACTAGTAGACTTTAAGTCAGTGTTTGTTCCAAGTTTGAGATAAATTCATTTAATCTAAATTGTTCTTCCTTATTCTGAAAGCTTTCTATTCCCTTTCTTCACTCCAGCAAGCCTTATTTTCCACCATTGCCCAAAGAAAGCAAGACAATTTATCTTAAAAGCCCCAAGCTTGTTTGATGACATTGCTCTTGACTTCTTTATAGAATATGTGGTCCAGTACTTCTAGAAATATTACACATATCTCATTAATATTTATACTATAAATATATATACATTATATTTTTATATGTATACAGTAACATATATTATATATATGATCGTGTTCTGCATATCTAACATACTCTTTTTGATTCTATAGCTGCCAAGTCATATCTCAGGATAAGAATACACTCTTAGTTTTAGCCAGGCAGATAACCAAAATATTTGCCGCAAAAATGTGATATATCCTTTATTCATTCATAAATACATTATCTGTTTATTCCCTTGCTCAATATCCATTCATTCCAACAAATGCTTCTTAGGTGTCTGCCAGTGCCAAAACAGTCTGCTAAGGATTCAAGAGTGTGATGGTAAGGAAAAGAGAAATATGCTTGCCCTCTTAAAGCTTACAGCAGAGAAAAAAGAAGCACTAATCAACCCACTCAAAAAGTCAACAGCTATAATACATGATGAGTGCTAAAAATGGAAAAGCATAGGAAACAACAGTACCCTAACAAGGGAATGTGATCTAGTGAGGGGATAGGTGGCAATCTAATGAGATTTCTCTAAGGACATGGTATTTCAACTGAAGTTTGAAAAAATGAGTAGGGGAGGTGGGGGTAATCTTCCAAAGACTAGGAAGCCTCAGAGATAAGGGCTTTTTAAAGCAGTGGAGAGAATGGAACATATTCAGAAAATCAAAGGAATCCAGTATGAACAACATATCACCTGAAAAATAGTGGCACAACCCATCACATGCCAGAATGATGAAGGCCTTTTTTGGTCTTAATTATAAAAACAATGGTAGACCATTATAAACTTTAAAATAGGGGAGTGACAACCAGCTCAGGCTGCTGTGAGGAGAACAGATGAGAATGGGCAAGAACGGGGACGAGAAGTCTTAGAAGGCCATGATGGGTCTTGCTCAGAGCAGAACCAGGAGAGACAACACAATCTGCTTAGGAGAAACACCTGTTTCTCAGAGGAGGTGGTGCTTGAGCTAATTAGCCTGTGAGAAGTAGGCGTTGGTCAATAAGATAGTGGAGAGATACCTATTCCGGTTTCTACTCAATCTGCTTGATCATTGCTTTTTTATTAACCCTACTGTTCTTCTCTGCTTTTGATTATGTCCTGCACTCCGAACTCACTTCCTTGTAACTACAATATCCATTTGCTTTCTCATCCATGGGTGGGCTTCCTGAAATCTTTCTTTCTGCCTCCCTCTAAAATCTTTATGCATTTAATCTTTTGTTTATCCATATGCTTAAGTTTGTACTGGGTATTAAATATTCTGTTGATTACCAAAAAATAAATAAATGAATCATGAGCAGTTGCAAACCTTATAAAACTCAAAGTCAGTTGAAGAAGAGGATGTTGTAAATCGATTCATGCTTTCATTCAAGACATCTTTATTAAGTAGCTGCTGTGTACTAAGCATAAGGATACAGAAGTGAAAAAAAAAAATGGTTGATCTCTTGGTGCTTACCTCTAGTGAGGAAGATAAATCATGACACATCAAGATAAAGACAGGATAAGATACAGAGACAGGAACAAAAAAGAAAATTGTTAATATCAAGAGGGTAGAAGTGTACCCATTTTTGTTGAGTGTTGACAAAGGAGAGTTTGCCAAGCCAAATTGCGGAGGAAAGCCTTTTATAGACTAGGTGATGAGCATGCAAAGGATCTGAATGGAGTAGAGACATTAAAAGTTGCACACCTTTAGTTTTTTGAAAAATAACTCTGAACTTAGTATAGAGTGGAGGATTCTCAAAATAAAAAGGTTAAGCAGCAAGAAGACAAGTTAATAATCTGTAGTGAAAGTACAAGTGGAAAATTGTGATATTTGGACTCTGAAGAGGTAACAAGCAGTACAGATGGAAAGAAAAGAGTGGGTTCATTCTGAGGTTTCTGGAGCAGGTAGCAGGGGTCATTCACTGAGAATAAGACTACCAGACATGGAATGGTTTCAGAGTCCAGATCACAGAATTCTCTTCTTTTTGCTTCTGGCTCTTCTTCTGCTGCTTATCCTGAAATGTTGGCACTCCCAGTACCTTCCTTGCTTTCTTTATGATACATACAAAACTCAAACAGTAATTTTTACAAACAAACAAACAGAAACAAAAACCAACTGGGGTAGGAAGAGGACTACCAAAAAGAACATACTCTGAGGAGTTGTGTTGGAAACTTGAATGTCCACTGCCTTGATCTTTCCTTATTTTGATGGAATCCAAGCATTTATACATGTTAGGGGAGGGAGATGTGGTTGTGAACTGTTCAGTTTGTGAGCTAGATATAAAAACCCAACATCTGCATACCATCTCCTCCATGTGCTAACTGGTGACAGCTTCTATAACCTAAGTGTTCCTTTGTTTGAAACCTGGGACAACAAAACTTTCTTCATAAGATTGTAGTAACGATTAAATAAGCCATGTAAACTGACCCTCGCACTCTAAGGACCTCATAAAACATTACTTAAAAATAATCATAGGAGCGCCTAGGTGGCTCAGTCAGTTGTGTCCAACTTGATTTGGGCTCAAGTCCTCATCTTAGGGTCATGGGTGAAGCTCTGCATCAGGCATGGAGACTTGCTTAAGCTTCTCTCTTCTCCCTTTGCGCCTCCCTCCCCGAGAAAGAAAGTAATTACTTTCTTTCTACAATTCCCGTAATTTCATTTGATCCTACAATTCTTTTTTCCTATAATTTCATCTGATCCTCACAAAAACTCTACAGGACAGGTACTCATATGATTTTTATTATAACCATCATCTTCATATTTACAGGTCAAGGAACTGAGGCACAGAGTTTTCATTACTTGCTTAAAATCATATAGTGTGCAAATGCCAAAGCTATAATTAAAACATAGGCAGTCTGGCTCTGAAGTCAGAAATCTTAATTCTAGCGGATCCTGGCTTTCCCACAAGGATCCAGGAGATCCTTGTCAGATTCCACAAGCTGTCACCAAGTACTCACACCCTGGTTCCAGCCTCACTTAAGGGCAACTTTCCTCTATCATCCATGTCCTACACTGCTTCCTCCTTTTTCTCAATTGTTTTCACTCATTGTCTCTACAGTGAAATTTAGAATTTAATAATTTATTCTTATATTCTTCTGTAATGGATGTAAGTCTTGTCTTGAGTGTAAGCCCTTGAGGCAGGGATTATATCCCAGTTTTGGTATTCTCTTCAGTTAACAGCTCAACGCCTGAGTACCAGTAAGCTCTCAATAAATACTTGTGGAGTGATTGATTCTCAGGCTTCAAGGCATCACTACTGGAAGGAACAACAACGAGAGAGATTTGCATAAGGCTTAGTCACTCCTATTGAAGATTTCACATAGGCAAAAAATGCAGAGAGCATTTTTGCAGAGAGCATCAACGAATGACACAGAGCTCCACTTGTGAGAATATCACTCAAGGGGACCACACAGAAGAGGCCAAGCTTTTATAATACGTTATGAGGAATGACCTAATCTTGTTCTTTTTGCTATTACTGTGAAGGTTATTTTTATAATAAAAGATGGAGGAATATTTAAGTATAATTTTGTAAAATAAAAATGCTTCAGGGATTTTTTTAGGGAGAGTGAGTGCATGAGGGAGAGAGAGAGAGAGAACAAAGCGGTAGGGGGTATTGGCGGGGCGGGGGGCGGGGAGACACTCAAATAAACCCTGAGATCATGACCTGAGCAAAAACCAAGGGTCGGACACTTACTGTGCCACCCAGGCGCCTCCAGTTAGGACAGTTTAAAAAAATAGTCATTGACTTGTGTCCTTATATTACAATAAAAAAAAAATCACTGGTGCATTTAAGTCAGCTTAGGAAAAAATATAGTAATTGCTATTTTTTCTTAAATAAAGCAATATTGAAAAGAATAAGAATAGATTTTACAATAACAGTCCAAGTGCACTATTTGGAAAATAACGGTTTGAAAATAACAGTTCATTAAAGTAATTTTTATTTGTTTAAAGTGCATAAAAACTAGAGTCACAAAGAGGCTTGAAAGTCAAAATAAGTCAGATACAGGAGTAAAAGTCAAAATGGATTTTAGAAAAAATAATTTTTAAGAAAATCATTTGAAAGAAAATGAGTACAATGACATTTACATTTTTTTTTAAGATTTTTATTTATTTGTTTGTTAGAGGGAGAGAGAGAGAGCACGAGCACAGGCAGGCGGAATTGTAGGCAGAGGCAGAGGGAGAAGCAGGCTCCCTGCCGAGCAAGGACCCCGATGTGGGACTCGATCCCAGGACGCTGGGATCATGGCCTGAGCCGAAGGCAGCCGTTTAACCAACTGAGCCACCCAGGCATCCCTGACATTTACATTTTTTAACTGAAGAATTATTAATTGGTGTTATTTGTCTCCTTGTTGTTGCCAATACCCACATGGTTTCTAAAGAGCAGAGTGGCAGTGTTAAAATCAAATGTCATCTTAATTTCATTCATTTATTCAACTTTAAGGTATTCATGAGGGCTTGTATAATTGAATTTGAAACAATATGGAAGTAAAAGAAGACCATTTTTTTCAGAAAAGAACTGGAAACCTACGCAGAATAAGGAACTTCAGAGAGAGAATGCTTAATTGTTAAGTGTAGACAAATGTTAACTTATATATCCTGGCAGGGAAATATGATTAAGGATATCCAAAGGACAGTTGAAAATTAGGAGCTGAAGTTCACAGAAGAGTTCCAATATAGGAATAAGGATTTTAGAGTTACTGATGGAGATGTCTAAATCTATGGGCTTAGATAAGACTATAAATTATACATCATTAGACTGATTTTACCACATTCTTGAGCCCATAGGAGAGAATGTTGACCTTATTTTACTGTCTTCATATTTCTGGAAGAAAACAAACTACTGATAATAAAAAATAATGCAGAAAAGAATTAGCAAAGTTGTCCAGGAAGAAGGAGCACTACTATTTCAATTATTAAAATTTGTGATAGTGGGGCACCTGGGTGGCTCAGTAGGTGAAGCCTCTGCCTTCAGCTCAGGTCATGATCCCAGCGTCCTGGGATCCAGCCCTGCATCCATCAGGCACTCTGCTCAGCAGGGAGCCTGCTTCCCTCTCTCTCTATCTCTGTCTGCCTCTCTGCCTACTTGTGATCTCTCTGTTAAATAAATAAATAAAACCTTTTTAAAAAACTGGTAATAGTTATGAATTCTCAATCCTTCAGGAGTCTTTTTGTTAATACAATCTTATAGCTTATTCACCTTTTTCCTAGAAGGTCAACAGATAAATAAAAATGAAGACTACTAATCTCCACTAGGATAATAAGCACATACTTAAAAATGATCCTTTGGATGGCATTGTAACAGTTCTATTTTTAAGAGCTTTTTTCCCCTTTGCATTAACATGTACAGACATGAACATTTAGTAAAGAAGTAATGAGGTGAATCTATTTTGAAGGATTTCAAGCAAATCTGAAGAAAGATTTCAGCTCAAAGAAGCAGTTTACTTGTCTACACGAGTAAATATGAAAGGATCCATTACTCAGTCAACACACATTCAATTATTGCCCTAATGAAGTCAAACATATGAAATGAATCACACTGAAGAAGATTTTTTAAATTATTATTACGATCTGTGAGTGAATATTGAAATCAATTTAGTAGGTTAAATCTGGTACTAAAAATAAAGAATACAGAGTAGAAATACTGGAATGCATTGAATGTAGTAAGTCTAAGTATTACTTGAAGACATTTTATAACATTTTCGGTGTGTGTGTGTATATATTAGAGAGAGAAAAAGAACTGGTCACAATTTAAATGCATTTCTTACAAAAAATAAATAAACTTAAAGGCCACTGCTTGTGAGGAGTCGAGGAGAGAGGAGGAATGCTGGTATGTTTGCCAATGAGGAAACAGTCCCACTACCCATAGAATATTCTCAGTCCCTTACAATCCACCAGATCTTTGTGTTCTACTGCTTTCAACTTCACTATGTTAGGCTTGGTTGATGATTTTTTTACCCAAAACCATACCTTAGAGAATGAATATATTCAAACTGGATGTCAACCTTAATCAGACTCTGCATATACATATTTAATTCTCCATTTCATCTTTGTTAGCAGAGCTAAAGTGTACTAGGATTTGTTTCACAGTCTTACCAATAATACTACAACATTCTATCTGTTGAATATTAAAATACCTTATCAACTCTGAACTTGACTATGATACTAAATATCTCTCATTGGCAAAGTGGTCTTTATAGACTTCAAAAAAAAAGGAGGGACAGAAAAGAAAGTTCAGACTTCCTGAATTATTTATCTGAGAAAAGGTAACTGATTTTTAAAAGGAGCATAAATACTCAAAAGTATGGTCTATAGTATCTTGCATTAATCAAGACACAATGTTCATATTAAATAATGGTTAGTCATGAACATCTCACTGTTATTCTGGATTTCCCTATGTTGAAAAAAGAAACAAGATATAAGCTGTCAAAGCTTGTCAAGTCAAACTTGAGAGTCTATTAAAGCATTTGAGTTTTGAAACTTCTCTTTCCAATTCTACCTCTTGGGTTCACTCCATATGCTCAGAACAAATCATATTACTATTAAAGTATAACATAAATATTTGAGTAACCTCTGGGGATATAAATTTGGGGTATGGTATGTTCTGATCCTTGAAACTGTAAACTGCTCATATCTATAGATCAGACACCTAAAAGAGAGCTAATATTTGTACTCTAATCCTAGTCCCACTACCACCAAAAAGCTTTTTTAAAGAAACTCAGAACAGATTCAAACCTAAAACAGCTGAAGTGTTATTAAAATCCAATTTTATCTTTGAAGTCCAACATTCCATCGCTTCCCCAGATAGACAAATTAGATAAACAGAGAGATGCATAATCTTCAGCATAAAAGAGAATTGTAGGAGAAGCAATACTGAAATGGTAGAAGTAATAGGTAGAAATCCTAGATCTGTTGGACCATGAAAAATTCCACCACAATGGCTCAGTAGTGGAGGACTGATACAGAGTCTTGTTCCAAAAGAATTAAGACCATAAAGAGAGTAAAGAAGAGAATGAGAGGCTTCTTCATTTGGGGCCCAGGGAAGGTTTCCTGTCCCATCTCTCAGAATAGGACTTAAACATTGTTAGAACAAAGATGCACAAAACAGGACTGTGTGAAAAACAAAACTAATTTAAAAAAAAAATATATATATATATACCGCCATATGAGAATATATATTGTTATAAATATATTTTTTAAAGACCTTATAACTGAAGAATAAAAACAGTGATCTTCTTTGGGTAGAACACAAAGGTAAGAATGTTATGTTTGAATTCTTTTAATTGTAAAATACAACATAACATAAAATTTACGGTCCTAGCCATTTTGATACTTTTTAAGAAAGAAAGAGCAGGCACACATGCAAGGTGGTAGTGGGGTTAGGGGGGCAATGAGGAGATGAGGGGGAGAGTGAAAATCTTAAGCAGGCTCCATGCCCAGTGAAGAGCCCAATCTCACGACCCTGAGATCATGACCTGAGCCAAAGCCAAGAGTAGGATGCTTAACTGATTGAGCCACCCAGGTGCCCCACTATGCTGACCATTTTGAAATGCACAGTTCAGTAGCCTCAAGTACATTCATATTGTTATGCAACCGTCACCACTACCTATCTCCAGAACTCTTTTTATCTTCAAAAGCTGAAATTCTGTACCCATCAAATGATAACGGCCTATTCCTCCTACTCCCCTCCCCAGGCAGCCCATTTTATTTTCTAGCACTTCATTTAACTACTTTAGGTACCTCATGCAAGTGGAATTATACAGTATTTGTCTTTTGTAACTGGCTTATTTTATTCACCAAAAGTTTAAGGTCCATGCACGGTATAGCATGTGTCAGAATGTCCTTCCTTTTTGAGATTAAATAATATTCCATTGTATGTATATGCCACATTTTGTTTATCCTCTCATCCATCCTTAGACACTGGGGTTGATATTTTTAAAATTAAAATATATTCCTATATTGCTTTTGCAAACACATATAAATATCTTAAGAATACAGGACTTAAAGCATATGTATTCTGTGAAAGGCTTTTTGATGCTATTTCTGGTTAAATGATTTTCTTCTCTAAAAAAGGATATAATCCTGTAAAGAGCAATTGTAATCAGATTGGTGTGAAAGGGTGGCTGGCTTGTATTAGAGCTAGATAAACATCCACGTGCAGGGAAATAACCCATCTGTATGAGCTCCACCTAGAAGTCTGGGGGGAATTAGAGGGGCACTCTAGCCACCTGTGCATTCAGCTCTTAAACATACCTAATGGAGGGATATAGATTTTTATGTAAGAGATTAAGGAGAATGTTAGGTAAAGTTTTAGTTTGTTATTTAAGGGAATTTTTTCCTCCTGGGGTATATTTTCTTGAATTTTGGTAACTGATAATTCAGTTGATAGACAAAATAATACAATTAAAATGTCAGGCTGTTTCTTTTATTCTAAAAACTTCAGTGGATGCCTCCCCTTCCGGCTTTCTGTTCTCCTTCTCTTTACGTTTTCTTCATTTTTTTTCTTCTTCTTATTTCCTCCTCTACTGTCATCCTTCTCCTTAAGCAGTTCAAACATATTAGAACTGAACATTAACGAACATTTGCATAAGAAATGGTTTGGGGGGAGGGCGCCTGGGTGGCTCCATCAGTAAAGCATCTGCCTTCAGCCGGGGTCATGATCTCAGGATGCTGGGATGGAGCCCTGGACTGGCTTCCTGCTCAGTGAAGGGTCTGCTTCCCCTCAGCCCCTCCTCCACCCAAGCCCTCCCTCCTCCCTTGCAAATAAAATAAAAAATCTTTTATTAAAAAAAAAGGGAAAAAGAAATGGTTTTGGATGGAGGAGAATTTTATTGCTGTTGTCAGTGGTTCTGGTCTAGACAAACAACACTGTGGACGTGAAGGACTTGTGTAATAGCTATATATATATGAAAAGAAATTTTTAATAGACTATTACTAGGGGGAAAGAGAAACCAAAATAAGGGAGGAGCTAGAATCTTTGAAAAGATCATGTAATTGTAACAGATTGGGAAGAAAACTTTCTTTTGCCATTACAATTATGCAGAGATAGGGGTTCCTGGATGGCTCAGTCAGGTAAGTGTCAGCCTTCAGCTCAGGTCATGATCCCAGGGTGCTGGGATTAAGTCTTGCATGGGGCTATTTGCTCAGTGGAGAGCTTGCTTCTCCCTGTAGCTCCCCCTGCTCCTGCTCTGTCAAATAAATAAGTAAAATATATATATTTTTAAAAGCAAATACATGGAAAGAGTTCATACCAAACATCCCTCGGGTCCTCTATACTTCTCAGCCCCCTCACTTTGGAGGGGCCTCTAAATATTTGGTGATAATAAAATGTAGATAGGACTCCCTAGCTGAAGCACTGAAGAACTGGAGGGCCCATTCCACCCTCCTATTAGCTCTGAGGCTGCAACTGTCGAAAGCCACCTGCTCAGTTAGAGACCTCACAAGAGGAAAACAGGAACTCTGAGTCTCCAGATAGACCTTTACTGGGCATCGCGTGCTTGAGGACTACACCTCTGTAATATACATGTCTACTGAGATTTGAGGGGTCATGCATTCCTACAGCATGGCCTGCCACTGATCAGACCACTAGAAGACACCTGTAATCATGTTATTGAAAGAATCAGCAGTGAGACTGAGAGCAGTAAGAAAGCACAGCAAAGCATTTAAACCCTAAATAATTATTTCCGTAATCATTCTACCATTTCGAGCTCCAATCTCTCCATATCAAATACGTTGAATATACTTATTTTTCTTTTTAGAGTAACTATATAGTTTCCTAGAGCTACTTAAATTACCATAAACTGGGTGGTTTAAAACAACAGAAATTTACTCATAGTTCCGGAGGCTTCGAAGTCCAAAATCGAGATCTCAGAGAAGAGTTGATCTCTTCTAGATGTGTGAAGGAGAATCTATGCCACACCTCTTTCTTCTCAACCTATGGTAGCTGGCAGGCCTTGGTCCTGTTCGGCTTGAAGAGGCATCATTGCAATCTCTACCTCCATCTTCACACAACTTCCTCCCTGTATCTCTCTCCCTTCTCTTCCTACAAAGACACCAGTCATACTAGATTAGGGCCTACCCTAACCCAGCCTGCTCTCACCTTAACTACATTTGCAGAGACCCAACTTCCAAATAAGCTCACATTCATAGGTACTGGAGATTAGAACTTCACATATCTTTTGGAGGACACGGTGCAATCCATGACAAGGGCTTGCAAACAGTAGCTTACAACAATAGCTTACAAATAGCTTCCCACTTTCATATTAAGTGAGTGCTATAAGCTGGATTTAGACAGCCCTACTTTTAGTCACCATTTCAGAAACTGTTTTGCTTTTGTTTAACATAACTATCACCAACTTTTAAAAGAGGAAATTATCTTAGTCCAGTACTTCCTCAAATGCAAACATAATTACCTTTTGTGCTTACTGAAAAATTATGTGACTATTTAAGATGTTCTAGTTTGAACATGGTAAGAAAAATATACTGGGTTCCAGGAAGCTTTTGAAATGCTCCTGCTAAGATCAGTGGGAACAGCCCTGCAAAGCCAGGATCAGATGATCAGAAATGGAATGTAGGTGTCCATCCAAACTGTCAGTTCAAAGCCTCTCAGGTTTTTTTCCATTTGTTCTTTTCTGGAAACTCAAGACTTGGTCCTTTTCTGGTCTTCCTTTCTCTTCTCCTTGTTATAGTGCTTCCTACTTGCTCAACATCTGTCTATTCACATAAAAATTAATTTTGTCTCATAAACCCATTCAATATATACATGTATAGTTTCAGCAACACTATGACACAATAAATACTTATTAAGCGCTGGGAATACAGTTGTGAATAAACGGATTGTCCTGGCTTGCCAGGACTAATAGTCTGAAAGGAAGCACAAAAGTTATATAAAAACACAGTTAAGTGGGAAGAGGATTTGATTGGGGAGGTACAGAGCAAATATGAGTACAGAAAAACAGGGTAATGCAAGCTGGTCTAGAGATGAGGAAGTGCTTCTTGCAGGAAGCATATAAATGCAATTGTGTGACAAACTGACATGAATTAGGGAGTTAACTGAAGAACGCTGTAGACAGCAACACCATCATGGGCCCAAGTTGAGACTGAGAGGCAGTATGACATTCTCCCTAAATCAAAGGAGTTCCGGATGTCTACAACTTAGATTATGACTTTTAAAAGTGGTGAGAGATGAGGCTGGAGAGAAATGCAGATGCCAGATCATGAGGTACCTTATAAATAAAGGTGATCATATAATTCATCAACCAAAACAGACCACTTTGGAGAATAAAAAAGGGGTTCTTTAATAATTAGGCAGGGGCAGCAGGTGTAAGCCGGAGCTGTCAGAGACCAACTGGGACATATATGGCTACAAGACTTACAGACCACATTAATGGAGCTGGAGTTTTATACTAAAGTCAATCAGATGCCATGACAGCATTTTATACAGAGGAGTGGCTCAGTGCTATTATAATTTATAAAGCTTACTCTAGCTGAAGAATAATAGACAAATGGGAGAAGGTAAATTGGGAAGCCGGAAGATCCATTAAAAGACAGCTGTGATCACTTCTAGCTGTGAGGTGATGGCGGCCTGGATCATTGTAATGATTGAGAGCCTATAAGGAAATTGATGATGCAACATTAGGCTGAACCATATGAAATTGCTGTTATTCACCATTCTTAACCCACAGCAGTATCAGTTTCATAAGGTTCATCTAACAGATTTGCAGCAAATAAGACTGAATGGATTTCTTTCATAAGTGTGAGGTAGACAGTGAACAACTTAAAACATTAATGTGTTCTGTTTTTCTTCCATGTGACCAACACTGGTTGAATCCTAGACTATACGATGGTGTCCTTTTATTGTGGGAAGCCTGAGATTAGGGTCAGGGGAGAAAGAGAACAACAAATATAGACCCCAAATCTATGGTTTTTGAATCTTAGAAGTCAGAATTCAGGTGAGCATCAGCGGTGTATTTAAGAGCTGACAGAACATGTTTTCCACTGAATGAGTTCCTCCATCTGCCAGCACCATCCTTAGACTAGTCCAGCTTTAGCCCACAGAGGACAAAAGAACTGTTAGAGGTGAGAAGAGGAAAGTCAGACATACAGGAGTCCTCTGCAGAGGTTGTGGTTTAGAAATGCATACCCTCGTGTCAGATTACCTGGGTCTGCCAGTTAATAAGTACAACCTTGGGTGAGTCATTTGATATTATGGCCCCAGTTCCTCATCTACAAAATGAGGACAATATTATCTACATCATCATATTGTTCTGAGAATTATGTAAAATAATATATTTCTGACATTTATCATAGGACATGGCAAATATCAGTTACTATGTAACTTGTTGGATGACAGCAGTAGTAGTAGTAATATGAGCATTATTAGTACCAGGATGGACTGACATCAGTTGTACATTGAAGTTTAAAACAGAATACCCAGGGGCACCTGAGTGGCTCAGTTGGTTAAGCATCCGACTCCTGGTATCAGTCAGCTCAGGTCATGATTTCAGGGTCCTGGGAATAAGCCCCACACCATGCTCCCCAGTCAGCAAGGAGCCTGTTTGTCTTCCTCTCCCTCTGTCCCTCCCCCCGTTCACACACACTCTCAAATAAATAAATAAAGACATAAATAAATAAAATCAATCTTGAAATTAAAAAACAAAAATAAAACACAGAACATTCAAAATTGCTACCTGTAGATAACAGAAGAGTTTACTGCATATGACTCATGTACAAATAGGCACAAGCAGAGAAACTGAGTAACAACCCCCAAGAGCTCCATGGTTCTCAAAAGGGGATGAAGGAAACTCCCAACATTCTTGTGAGCCCATTATTGAAGAAAAAAGAGTGCAAATCCATGCATCTGCTGAAGATAACCAGAACGCAGTGCAAAGGGACCAGCAAAGGAGAAAATCATGGACCAGATGGACTATATGGTTGAAGCTAACACTGAAGTTAACTGTGGGAGAACTGAATCTGTACTAGGAGGGATTCCTAATCTCTACCAGTTGAAGCAACTGTAATCTACTGTCTAGTTGACACAAGTCAATCAGGATCCAAAATGCTCACCTCCTGTCCTGATACCATGATGTTGCACGTTTCCCCCTACATTTAGATTCCATATCAGGAGAAAGATCAGGAAGGCTGAACCTTGAAATGACTCAATTTTAAATGAAAATAAGTGTCACCCAAATTACTAAATTTAACTCAAATTACCTGAAAACTCCTAGTCAGTTACCATAAGCAAACAAGAGGCTCAGGGTCACAGGTCGAGTTCTATACTAGAAATACAAAATTTGCTTTTTTTTTTTCCCACAACACTGAATTTTACACCTGTTACAAGGGAATGCTGGGTGTGATAAGAATGAAAGAAATGAAGATTAGGATGACTACTAGGTTTGTGAGTGGCCAATGGGTTGGGTAACAGTTCTTTTCTAGATTGTGCTTATTGGAGCAGAGCTAGAAAAGGAGATGATAAATGTGCAAATTCCAACATTCTCTCTTTTATTGACTCCAATATATATTTTATGATGAAATAAATTAAATTTTCAGTTAAACACAACTATTACTAGAATGGATATATGTGTGTGCATGTGTGTTTATATATATATCCCTTCTAGCAACTTTACTTAGATCTCAAAACATATGTTTCCAATATTTCTAGAATCAAATACAGAACTCCTACTTCCCTAAACTGAATTATAACTTTAGAAAATTAACAGTAATGATGGGTTTTTTGGGAAACATCATTGAGTTAGGGAAAATAATTACTTTTGCTCACTCTCACTCACAAGAAAATAACTAAACTAACTCTGGGTTGACTCATAGCACTTTGTAACAATGAGGTTAAAGGGAAGGGAATAAGGAGGACAGATGAGGGATACTGAGATTTAAAAAACAACAACAACCAGGAATTTATAGGGATAGGGAGTAAAATAAAGAGATAGATGTGTGCAAATGACATAATATTCAACATAATACACATTCTGTAAAAGGGTTTTGGTGCAATCAAAATTCTATGAGGAAGAACTAATGTTGATGTCAAGCTCTTCTCGTTTTCCTTACAACCAGAAACAAATATAAAAATATACAAATCCTAAAGAAAGTGAGGGAAGTCTCTTTCTCCACAAAGGTTAATAGGCCATATATAAAGCAAATAAAATTCAATTTAGCTTTCATAGCATGGAAAAGGAGTATAGAAGAAACTAAAATAAAAAAATAAAACTACTTTTAAATTGAGAACATAAAACAAAATCTTAAATATCTAAAAAAAGTAAAGTAAAATAAATTTTCTTCCATATAATTATTATTCTTCAAATTATTTGATTCATTTCTGGTGTGGAATGATGGAAATTTTTCTCTGTTTTTGTTTGTATGAAGTTCTAATTATACAAGTAAGTAATAAGCATATACTATTCTATTGCCAGATTTTTTTTTTTAATAGGAGACTTCACTTCATGTTCTGTTTCTGGAAAGAAAAGGGTAAGGAGAAATAATGAGACACTATGGAATAAAGTAAAGTAAAGAAATCCAAAGCAAGGAAAATGAAAGAAAGAAAGAACAAGAATTAGGTGGGTTGAAGTAGAGAAGAGATAATAGTAAACATAAGGAAATTGGGTTAGAGGAGTGGTCAACACTCCTCACCTATCTTAAATCTAAGGTTTAAAAATTTCTACTTCCCAATACTCCACCCCATCAGATCTAATCTTACCATCTTCACTGTGACTTAACTGAAATCATTTGTATTAAAATAGAGAAACTATCCAGTTTAAGGACCAACGGGTTTCCATTTTTACCTGACAGTTGGGATGCAAAAGCAGTTGGATGGAAAAGCTATGCCTGACCCTCCAGCCACTGTGGACAGCAGCTTGGCAGAGTAGTGTGATGCCTCTTAGACTAAATGTCCAAACAACTGGAACCCCCACACACACCCCCGTTGCCCTATAAAAAAAGGATCATGGGGTTGTATGCAACAAGATTCTAACTTAAACGCAATCTTTGGATAATAAAGAAATCACAAAATGAGCAAAACTTGAAATACCAGGTTTTTTACTGAAGCATGATCCGAGTGGTGAGATTTTTCAGATTTCAGTACTCAATTGCCATTCCCAATTATAAGGGCATTTCATATTCCATTTTACAAGCGGTCATATAACTAATGAAGTATTCATGTATCAGAAACTGTGATTCAAATACAATTTTTTTCAGTTGCTAAAATTGGTATTTACACTTAGTGTTCTCTCTGATTACTACATTTATTCTCAAGTGCCTAGAAACTAAGTGAATGAGAATATGAATCAATAGAATTAAATTCTTTTCAAAATTTACTAAGGACTTTAAATATTTGGCTTCCATTCCCATACTCCTACTAGCTAAAGATGCTTTTTGGTTACCTGGCTATTTGCACTGACCAGCTAGAAACATAAAACCCCTACTGAAAATTTTCATTTGAAGTAGGACTATAGCCATCAGGAGAGCTGGATAGTGACAAGCTAACAGCAAAGAATGGCATAGCAATTAGAAAATAAATAACAGCAGCCAAAGGCAAATAATCAACCATCAGGTACATACTCAATTTTGATGAAAATTATATTTAGACATTTGAAAACAACAGTGACTTATTATTTTATGCCTTTTATTTCAGAAATAAAGAGCAAGGAAGTTATCTCTCATCATACCTATTTGATGGACTACGGCCTAATAATTGAGCTTTATTCTCCCACAAAGAATAATTATAGTTTTCACTACAAATATCCAAATAAAGACTTGGGTTTTATTATTGTGGCCTCAGAGGTCCATTTTTTTTTTTTTAACGACAAATAACTGGAAGACTATCCACTTGCATAAACATTATTCCAAATTGTAATACAACTCTTGTCAGACAATGTATTTCATACTGTTTAAGTAATACTCCCTTCGAGTAGAGTTATATAAGACACTGCCAAGTTTACCTGCAGAGAAACACACTTCAATAGTTCTCACACAGCATGAAGGCATTTATCATTATTCAAATATAGAAGAAAAGAAAAGGTTCTGATGCTTCTGACATTATAACTGGCTTGTGGTAAACTGCTGTTAAGCAGTGTTCAGTGGGCTGTACTTACTCTGCACAATTGGAGGAGATCGCTCATGCTGTTCCACAAAATACTAAGAGAATCACAAATTCTCTGGGTAGAATTTTTCCTTAGCTCTTACCCTCTACTCCCACAAGCTCTTCAAAGTCAACCACAGACTAATCTAAAAAGCAGATGAGCAATTAAAAAAGGGAAAATATGTATATATAAGAATGTATGTATATAAGTATGTATGTATGTGTTTTTGTAGGTTTTTTAAGAAAACCAGTATTTTTTCCCCATTATTCTGTCTTCTTCCTGTGAGTCTGAGTAGAATGTATACAAAATGTTTGACAAAAGCAAATAGATGTTGATTTTCAGCACTTGCCCAAATACTGAATACATAGCAATGGCATTCTGGCAAAGTTTCACGTGAAGCAAAGCATTTCAAATTAGTCTAACTATTCTCCCATCTATGCCTTATCTCTACTATAGAGTAGAGTCTAGCAACAAACTGCTACCCCATTCATAAATGGGTCTAACTAATGGTTTCAAGTGTTTTCACTGTTACTCAAAAATCAGTAATTTACACAAGGTGTAAAAACATTTGGGGAGAAATATTTTTGTTGTTTATTGTAAAAAAAAAATTTGCTTTTCATTTGAAAAGTACCATATGAGTTTCCTATTGAATTTAGAACTTTGTAAAATCCTATACAATATGAATATCCTACCAAATTTAAGAATGCATTTTGGATATTATAAATGAAAACATATTTAGATTCAATAGTAATGAAATAAAAAATGACTAACCCATGTTCAATCCTATTTGTTTTAGAGAATTTGCTGTATTTACCTTAACTCTTGAGTAAAAGAATTAAGATTCATCGAAATGGAGGTGTTCAGGAATGCTGGCTTTGTTGTCTACTTAGATAGATAGTATATCTTTAAAATCAAGACAGTAAAATAAATTAGAAATGAAGCAAATTCCTCTTTTGAGATGCGCACAGCTATTTCAAAACTAGGCATCCTCAGGGCACCTGGGTGGCTCAGTAGGTTAAAGCTTCTGCCTTCAGCCCAGGTCATGATCTCAGCGTTCTGGGATCAAGCCCAACATTGGGATCCCTGCTCAGAGGGGACCCTGCTTCTCCCTCTTTCTGCCTGTACCTCTGTCTACTTGTGATCTCTCTCTCTGTCAAATAAACAAATAAAATCTTTTAAAAAACAAAACAAAACAAACAAATAAACAAACAAATAAAAAAACAGGTATCCTTGAGACTGGGCTGGGAGGGATTGGGGCCCGAAGCTATACTGAACTGAAGCAAATATTACATACATATATTAGAGGATTACACAGTTAAATTATACAGGTCACTTTTTTTTTTTTCAAGATTTTTATTTATTTATTTGACAGACAGAGATCACAAGCAGAGAGACAGGCAGAGAGAACCGAAGCAGGCTCCCCGCTGAGGAGAGAGCCCGATGTAGGGCTCAATCCCAGGACCCTGAGACCATGACCTGAGCTGAAAAAAAAAAAAAATGAAGGCAGAGGCTTAACCCACTGAGCCACCCAGGTGCCCCTACAGGTCACCTCTTAAGTAGTATTTCTTTTTTGCTCACTTCACGTTTTATTTGCTAATTTGAACTTCCAATTTTCTAAGAAACGTGTATATATTTTCTAAAATGTAAAATCAAATGCACCTAAATACTATTTATGCACCATTCATCTCCCTGTTTACACTAGGAGGCCAATGAGCACAAGCCATTGATTTGAGATGTCAAATTAATATAGCATCTCCAAACTTTGTGGCTATTAGGAGTCATGACAGTTAACTCAATCAAACCTTGAGCCATACAGGGATAATTTTTTTAAATACAAATAAACCACCTTTCTATTTTTCCACAACTATTCAATTAGAAATTATTTTGGTTAACAACCTTGGGGGAAAAAGGATGAGAAAATTAGCTTTCCTCTTCTCTTCTAATTTTTTCTTTTCCATTTCCCCACAATCCTTTTTTTATTTCTCTAAATTTGGGGTTAGGTTTGCCATATATTTTTACTCTAGCAGAAGAGGAGAGCTGCATTTAATGGCATCCCACACTTATTCTCAGAAGATACTTAAGACTTTATCTGCGATATTAAAAACATAGGTAGTCTGCATAACAGATAAATTTTCTCTTTTCTTGCATACAAACCTCAATTATAAACTCACTTAATTTAGATTAACAATGTGCTGAGATAATTCCATTACATAAAAATATATTTATGACTTGCATGTTTTTACTATATTTTATTGCTAGTAAGTACCTCTAATCTGCTCTGAGAGCTTAACTCTGATTGCTTTAATACTACAGTTATAAAATATAGTGTAGACAATACCCACAAATCAGATTCCAAAGGGAATAGTAGCTTTAGTCACTATTTTTCTATAAGTTACAAGTATACAATTTTAAAAGGAATTTTGTATTAGAATATGTCAAGTTAATAAGTAAAACCAAATTATTAATATCACTTAAATAACAAGTAAAGAGATAGCTCAAGTTTATATAGATTTACATCCAATATAAAAAGTCTTAGGATTTCTAGGGAGTAAAACTAACCTCTTTTACACACACACACACACACACACACACACACACATGCACACACAAATGTGTCTTATTTAGAGAAAACATACACCAGTGAAATAAATAATTTTGAAAAATAGTTAAATCAGTGATAGAGTAGCTTGTTTTCTGGCCGAAGTAATCAAATTAGAAAAGTTACTGAAAATACGAAATTTGGACGTTAAAAAAGTGCCCAGCTACTGGGGGTTCCTGGGTGACTGAGTCAATTAAGCATCCAATTTCAGCCCGGGTCATCATCTCAGGGTTGTGAAATCAAGCCCCACAATGGGCTCTGCACTCCGTGGGGAGTCTGCTTGAGATTCTCTCTCCCTCTTCATTTGGCTTCCTCCGTCCCTCCCCCAATTCACATGCAAACTCTCTCTCTTAAATAAAATATATATATATCCTTTAAATAAAAAATGAGGGTCTCCGGCTACTGAGAAATGCTAACATAGTCATGACCTTTTTCATAGCTTACAAACTTCATCAAAACCAATGATTATTCTCTGCATTTCCTTTCAGTACTCACTAGGCAACTCCAATTTAGTGTTCATAATCTCTTGGAAGGATAGATTTTCAAAATTTTGAGTTTCCCTTTTATCATCAGAAACTAACCTCTTTGTTCACTAATAGTAAGCCTAAACTTAATCTCTGTTCTCTCAGTTCATCAACCCTGTTAAAACTTTCCTGCTTCTCTAATCAGCCATTCCCATGGCCCATGCCTTCCTCTCTTGAATTGTTCTTTTCCATATCTGCCCAGACAAATTATTCTCTCCTCTCAACAAAGTGAGTTTAGAGGAAACATACCTGAACATAATAAAGGCCACATATGACAAACCCAGCTACCATCTTACTTAATGGTGAAAAGCTGAAAGTTTTTCCTATATGATAAGAAACAAGATCAGAAATAAGTGGTTTAAGGGTGGCTCAGTGGGTTAAAGCCTCTGCCTTCAGCTCAGGTCATGGTCTTAGGGTCCTGGGATTGAGTCCCACATCGCATGGGGCTCTCCGCTCAGTAGGGAGCCTACTTCCTCCTCTGTCTCTGCCTGCCTCTCTGACTACTTGTAATCTCTGTCTATCAAATAAATAAATAAAATCTTAAAAAAAGAAAGAAAAAAGTGGTCTTTTCTTGCCACTTTCATTCAACATAGTACTCAAAGTCCTAGTTACAGCAACCAGACAAGAAAAGAAATAGAAGACATCCAAAGTGATTTTAAAAAATAGTAAAACTAACACTATTTACAGATGACATAACATATGTAGAATGTTATATATAGAGAGAAACCTATATATAGAAAACCCTAGCAACTCCACCAAAAAACTATTAGAATAAATCAATTTGGTAAAGTTTCAGGATACAAAATTAATTTGAAGAAATCTGTTGCATTTCTATACATTAAAAATGAAGTAACAAAAATAAATTTTAAAAAGAATCTCATTTATAATCTCATCAAAAAGAATAAAATTTAACCAAAGTAAAAGACCTATGCACTGAAAACTTCAAGAAATTGATGAAAGAAATTGAAGATGACACAAATGAAAACATACACCAATGCTCATGGATTAGATGATTTAATATCATTAGAATGTCCATAATACCCAAAGCAATCTTCAGAGTCAAGAAATCTCTATTAAAATAACAACAGTACTTTTCACAAAAATAGAAAATATAATCCAAAAATGTATATAAACCACAAAGACCCCAAATAGCCAAAGCAATCTTGAAAAAGAATCTCAGAGAAAGAAAGCATCTTGAGAAAGCTGAAGGTAATACAATCCAAGATTTTAAGTATACAACAAAGCTAAGTTATCAAAATGGTATGGTACTGGATCCAAACAGACACACATATCAATAGAACACAATAGAGAGCTCAGAACTAAATTCATGCTTATATGGCCAATTA
This sequence comes from Mustela lutreola, assembly GCF_030435805.1. Classification (NCBI taxonomy): domain Eukaryota; kingdom Metazoa; phylum Chordata; class Mammalia; order Carnivora; family Mustelidae; genus Mustela; species Mustela lutreola. The sequence continues at coordinate 72,227,795 of NC_081295.1, forward strand.
ATCTATGACAAAGGAGTCAGGGATATATAATGAGGAAAAGACAGTCTCTTCAATAAATAGTGCTTGGAAAATTGGACAACTATATGCAATAGAATGGAACTGGACAAGTTTCTTACACCATACACAAAAATAAACTTAAATGGATTAAAAATTAAACCACAAATATCCTAAAAGAAAAATAATCACTTGGACATTGGTCTTAGCATCATTTTTTTTTCTAGCTAAGTCTCTTCAGGCAAGGGAAACAAAAGCAAAATAATCTATTGGGACTCCATCAACATGAAAAGCTTTTACACAAAACCATCAACAGTATCAAAAGGCAACTGACTAAATGAAAGAAGATATTTGCAAATTATATATTCCATACAGAGTTAATATCCAAAATACATAACTTACATAATTCAACACCAAAATAAATAAATAAATCTATGAAAAATGGGAAAATAATCTTAATATGCATTTTTCCAAAGAATACACAGCAATGGCCCACTGACACATGAAAAGATGCTCAGCATCACTAATCATCAGGGAAGTGCAAATCAAAACCACAATGAGATACTGCCTCACACTAGTCAAAAAAGCTAGTATCAAAGAGACAAAAAATAAAAAGTGTTGGTATGGATGCAAGGAAAAGGGAACCCTGGTGTACTGTTGGTGGTAATGTAAACTGGAGTAGCCACTGCAGATAACAGAACTGTAGTTCTTCAAAAAAATTTAAAAAAAAAACCAACCACAGTTCAGTAATTTCACTGATGGGTATTTGCCCAGAAAAAGCAACTTAAGTGTCCATTAATAGATGAATGATAAAGAAAATATACACATGGTATATATACAATGAAATATCACTCAGCCATAAACTAGAATACAATCTCAACAATGTAGATGGACCTAGAGGGTGTTCTGCTAAGTGAAGTAAGTCAAAGACAAATAACATATGATTTCATCTACTTGTGGCATGTAAAAAACAAATAAATGAGTAAATAAGCAAACAAAAACATAGAAATAGACTCATAAATACAGAGAACAAATTGGTGGTTGCAAGAGGGAGGAGAAAGCAAGATGGGCAACATAGGTGAACGGGGTTAAGAGGCACAAACTTACAGGCATAAAATAACTAAGTAATGGAGAGTAAAATACAGCATAGAGAATATAGTTGGCAATGCTGTAATAACTATGTATGATGATAGACGGTAACTACACTTTTCCTGGTGAGCTCTGCATAATTTAGAAAATTTTTAAATCACTACTTTGTACACCTGAAACTAACGTATTGTATGTCAATTATATTTTAATAAAAAATAAAATAATGTGATTAAAAAATATTCTGCTCCTCTGTTAGGCTCAGCTCAACTTACCACTTCTGTGAGATTGTCTCACCATCTATATACTGCCTTTATTAATCTCCCTGTATACAAACATTTACTTTTCTACTTACACAATTCTTTTTTTTTTTCCTACTTACACAATTCTTACAGGGGAAAAAAATTATGTTGTGCTCATCTCTGTATGTACAGTATAGAAAATTCTTTTTTTTTTCCTACTTACACAATTCTTACAGGGGAAAAAAATTATGTTGTGCTCATCTCTGTATGTACAGTATAGAAAACCTTTTCTTACTCATAGGACATGTTCAACACATTCTTTTCTAATGAATAAATTGGGATTTTTCTTTTCACATTATTATTATTGCTTTACCCATGACCATAATACTGTAAAATAATTAACAAGTAACTAATCCTGCTTTAAAAGGTGAACAAAGTGTATCTGTTGTCTCCTATGTCTATGTAGAATTTTTATAGAAATCTTAAATCTGGGGGCAAGTGGGTGGCTCAGTTAGTTAATTTTCTGCCTTCCACTCAGGTCATGATCCTAGAGTCCTGCGATTGAGCCCTGAATCAGACTTCCAGCTTAGCAGGGAGCCTGCTTCTCCCTCTTCCTCTGCTGCTCCCCCTACTTGCTCTGTCAAATAAATAAACAAAATCATAAAAAAAAGAAAAGAAAAGAAAAAATCTCAAATCTGCCATAAACCCTCTTAAAGAATAAAATCTTCCCATATAGAAAAGCTCTTCAATTCTTATTTTTTGTAGTTCTCTAAAAGAGAAAGGAGTAGAAAGAAAAATGATCAATTATAGTATCATTCTTCAACCCAAATTAGCTTGCCCAATATTTACACTTGGTTTGTTCTCACTAGATCAAAATCATGACTTTGTTTTGAGAAAGTAAAGTGATACAACATCTCTGGAAAAATATTTTCCCATTCCTTATAAAATTAAATGTATATTTACCATGCAACTCAGGAATTCTGCTCCTAGATAAAATGAGAAATAAAAACATATGTTCATAGAAAGAAATGTACATAACTTGCATATAGCAAATTCATGCATAATATCTAAAAACTGATAACTGTTTGAATGTCATCAACATCTAAATTAAAAATTGAGATCCATTCATACATTGGAAACTCTTGGCAATTAAAAAGAACAAAAATTTGAACAAAAACATGGATGATTTTTTCAGACATTAGGCTGAGAGAAAAAAAGCAGACACAAAAAAGTACATAGTTGATGATTCATACAGAGGAATTTCTAGAACAGATGAAACTAATCAGATAAGGGGTTGTGGGGGTAGGAGGAGATTCCAAAGAGCAAGTGGGGCCTTTCTGAGAAAGCAGAGATGTTCTATTTCTTGATCAGAATGCTAGTCACATGGGCATATACATTTGACACACTTATTGATCCCTATACTTCCATGGGAATTCTACTGTATGTAAATTATGTCTCAAAACAGTTGTTTAAAAAAAAGACATGATAACTTTATGTCATTATGTAAATACCTTACGATCAGACAGGCCTGATTTCCTCAACTATAGACTCATACCTGCAATAATACCAGTCTTCAGAGATCTCAGGAATTGTGGAAACAAAGCGAATAAAATGCCTGACACAAAATTAGTACTACTTCGATGAAAAAAATCAATGAAAAAAATCAGAAAAATGATTAAAGCTTATGAAAGCTAAATAAAATAAGAGGTTTAAACTCAAATACAAACCATATTTCCCAAAGAAATCTCATTACATGCATCTACAGAACTGTGCAGAACCTAGACAATGATCAAAATACATATTTTGAAACACAACAGTGCTTTCACTGAAAGGCATCAATGAGGCCAGGGTTTTAAATAATAGTTACCATGAAGGTAGATCTTGGAAATAGAGTTGCTTTATCTGGCTTAGTAGTTTATACTATTGGAAATTATGACCCAGAATACAAGTCATATAGCATAGAAGATTTTCAAAATTATCTAGTAGCTGGAACTTATATTGCCATTCAGAAGCATACTGGTCAACTAATTTCCAACAAAAATTATAAAATTCTTTATTATTTCATTTGGTTCCTTAATTCCTTCATCAATTAAAATTTGCATATAAGTGAAAGAAAAACATACATATTGAGAAAGAGACCTTATTCTGTTTAACTCCCACACATATACAAGAAGGCTAATCTTAAACAGCTGTCTTTTAACTAAATTAACAATGCTTATTATATTCTGGCTTCCAGATGCAGAACAACATGTTTCATGTTAAAATGCCTCGTTTCTGACCCAGCAATAATGCCGAAGAACTCAGCAGGAAATTTGGCCTCCAGATACTCTTATCTTGGGAGATAGATACAAAGGAAAACAATTCTCTGAATTACTTTATTGTGGAATTAAAAATGCTCATTAAGATTGTTGTCAAGGGCATTTCTATTCCAAGTCTGTTACTGTAAGTTACAAACAGGATGCCCCCAAACCAAGCTGAAAAATTAAAGCTGTGGGTGGCATAATGATGAAATACAAAGCTGTATCTTGAGGTCATTACTAACTCTGTGACCCTTTTCTCCCAGAACAGAAAAGAGCAGGAAGAGGAGAAAGGGGAAGGAGTGGTAAGGTCCAAGTGCAGACCTACTGGGGGATCTGGACCTGGATGAATTTTGAATGTTCCTCTTACCAAAGTAGACAGAGTGGATGTGGCCCAGGCATTACTCATTCCTGGGTCTCAGACCCTTGACATGCTTCTAGAACTAAAATTTCTGACTCTTCTAGGGCAATTTTTCCCCCTTTGGGTCTGGTCCTTTAAGGGCCCCTCTGAGCCAAAAAAGGGGTTACCTGCAGCTGGATGCCTACTTCTGAGATCTAGGGAGAGATGAGGCAATCCCAGTGTGTGCCCTCCTAGAACTGAAGTCCCTTGTCTTTGTTACCTCCTTCAGCACCCCTCCTTCCCCAGCCTCCACAGTAGCCCCCTCCATCAAATGTCCCAAACAAGTTTCCAGATAAAAAAGCTTATTCCCACTAGGTTTCTGCCCCTGAGCTTGAGACAAAAGAAATATTTTCATTTCACTCTTTAAAGAGAAAGGCATTCTAAGCACTGCGTATAATGCTTAATTTTCTACAAGGGCTTTCATAATAAAGTATAAAATAAAAGGAAGTTGCAAAAGAAAGCTACAGCTTAAGATCCACAAAGGTTTCATAAAGACTTACTGCTAAAGAGAATAGAGAAAACTCACACAAGCATATTTATAATCTCTTAAGTTTTATCTCATTTTTATCCAATAGTTGCAAACACACTAAAAAATATTTTCAAATAATTTTAGAATTAAAAAAAGCCTACAATGAAATCAAGCGATGGAGTTTCACAGAAGTCTTCTATACAACAACTATGTAAATCAATAGTACTCTCTTTGAAATTGAATTGAAGGAGCACATAATACATTTTAATGCAGAGTATAAAAAGACACTAAGATCTGTAATTCTACTAAATGTCAACGATACTGTAACCCACTTATTGTGGAGTCAGATATAATGAAATTCCATTTATAGTGAAGAAGAATGGAAGTTTAAAATTACGTCAATGGAATATAATGCACAAAATACAATTCCAGTAATGGTGAATGACTTATTAGAAAGAAATCTTGGTGAAATGATGATTTCACTGTAAGTCTCCCATAGCCCTTAAAGCAATATTCAAAGTAACATTAGATTTTAACATCAATATTTTACTAAGCAAATTATCATAAATTCAATTTATAATTCCCTAATATATGAAACCATACACGAAGCCACTGTGAAAGATAGAAAATATGTGTGTGTTAATATAAAACAATACAATATGCATGTCCTAATTTGTGTCTGGTCATATTTATAAATGGAATATAAAAATGAATTAAACACGTCAATTAAGTAGAGGAAGGAGTGAGTAATATCTTAAGTACATAGATAAAATAATTCAGGTTTTCCTCTGGAGAACATGAGAAAACATCATTTCTGGACTAAATAATAAAAAAAAACAGGTCATGGATTATTCACAGATTCTATTTTCAAAAATCATACCCCTACCATCCATAAATATCATAATGCTACAATTTTCATATTAGTTTTCTCCCTTTAAAAAAATTTGTTACATTTCATATTAGAACAAAAATGTATATAGAATTGAAATGCAAGTCTGGGATTTAGAAAATGTGGGATTCTCTCTCTTTTTTTAATTTATCATTTTAAGTATTGATTCCCCTTCCCTCCAACCATGGCAGTATACTCATTTATACAACATGATACTCAAAAGCTTTGTGTAGAGACATAGAAGTGATGATAAAACATCCTAGACACCAAGTGCTACACAAATGTAAAACGTATGATAATGGCATGGTGGAAAGGAGGCTGCAATTAAGACCATCAGATAGGATTTGATTTTCTCTCTCCATGGAAATCATGACTGTATTATGTAGTTACTTAAATACATTTGCTTTATAGGATCTGCTCTATCTGAAAGTTGTATTAGCTGAGCTCTGAACACAAAAATTGTTTAATATTAATTCCTAGGTTAGGGGGAATATTTAATTTGAAAGAAACTTGTTAATATGACAATAATTCTACAGTTGACTGCAGAGCTTCTTTATTAATTGATTCCTGTTATCTTTTCAATCATTTTACCATCTCTTTATCCATGAAGAACACATACCAAGAGAATAAAAATTAAAGAGTATGCCACATTCCTAGGATTTTTAAGTAAATTCCCAGTTGAAAAATGTTGCTGTGGCCTAGTGAGTTCACACAGAATTCAATCCCAAGGTGCCGCAATTGGTGTTAAAAAAGAAGAAAACATACGATTTCAACACAAATTCCACCTGTCCCATCCTATCAGCACATAAACACATAAGAAAAATGACAAATCAAGTAAATGACATAACTTTTTATACTATACATAATGATCTGGGAGGTTTTAACAACAGAAATGATCAGACACCGTAAATTCACCAGTGAGGACCTAGACGAAATGAACTGTTAACTCCATTTTTTTTTTTTAAGATTTTATTTATTTATTTGACAGATCACAAGTAGGCAGAGAGGCAGGCAGGAAGAGAGAGGAGGAAGCAGGCTCTCTGTGGAGCAGAGCTCAATCCCAGAACCCTGGGATCATGACCTGAGCCGAAGGCAGAGGCTTTAACCCACTGAGCCACCTAGGCGCCCCAATGTTAACTCCATTTTAAAAGTAGAAAAAGAAGAGATAGGACATCGAAACCTAAGATGTGCTAAGGAAAAAGGAAGTTTTCTTGATAGCTCAAACAACTTAGTAAAGGCACAGTGGGAGATAATTATCTTTCTCACAAAAGATGGACTAATCTAGAAAAAGTAGAGATAATTCTTTCCAAGCAACGAGCTTGGAAAATACGGAGGAGTTATAAAAGAAACAGGTGGGAAGCCTTGAATATTACTTTTTATAATCTATTTAAAATGATAGGAGGTAAACTTCTGGAAGCATCACTTACATTTAACCATTTAATTGGAACATTATATTTTAGCATTCCATGATCTTACACCTTTCTTCCATGTCTTAGTAAATTCTATCTTTTTTTAATTGATTTTTAATTGATTTTTTAAATAATTTTTTATTTTTTATAAACATATATTTTTATCCCCCAGGGTACAGGTATATGAATCACCAGGTTTACACACTTCACAGCACTCACCATAGCACATACCCTCCCCAATGTCCATAACCCTACCCCCTTTCCCCCAACCTCCCTTCCCCCCCCCAGCAACCCTCAGCTTATTTTGTGAGATTAAGAGTCACTTATGGTTTGTCTCCCTCCCAAAGTAAATTCTATCTTGAGTAAAAATTTTAACTGTCTACTTTTGATAGCATCATATCTTAACTATCTCCATTTTTTCCCAATACCCATCAGTATGTGTTCCCTCCTGAAAGTTAGCTCTTCTATTATTCCATCATTGATTCTTTATTTTACTTTTTTCAGTGTTCCAAGATTCATTGTTTATGCACCATACCCAGTGTTCCAAAACCCACCACTAGGCTCACCCATGCCCCCACTCCCCTCCCTTCCAAAATCCTCAGTTTGTTTCTCAGAATCCACAGTCTCTCATGCTTCCTCTCCCCTATCTCCCCCAATTCACTTTTCCTTTCCTTCTCCCAATGTCCTCCATGTTATTCTTTATGCTCCACAAGTAAGTGAAACCATATGATAATTGACTTTCTCTGCTGGACTTATTTCACTCGGCATAATCTCCTCCAGTCTGTCCATGTTGATACAAAAGATGGGTATTCATCCTTTCTATACATCATTGATTCTTACTGTGATCACTCTACATGTCAATCTCTGTCCTACACAATAAGGATAAGGTTCTAAGAAACAAAATCAGCTCCACCTGGCCTTAGAGTTCCATTCCTAAAATAAGAATACGGGCTGACAATTTTCTTGGACTACAAATATCTTTTATTAAGTATGTCATCATTTTGACTTTTAATAACTCCAAGAAAGAAATCACATTTAAGGGCACAGCACATACATTATTTGACATATTGTGGAGGCCTAGTGAATAGTTTTTCAAAAGCTTTTTTTCCCCCTAAAATATAAAGGATTGCAGTGTTTGCTAAAAGGAGACAAAGAAAAATGGAAACATGTTAACCAAGCCTCCCTGTGTGAGTGTTCTCTAGTCTATCCCTAGAACTTACATCATTTTTGGGAAACAATTTTTTTTTATTTTATTAAGGTATTATTTTAATTCCAATATGGTTAACATACAGTGTTATATTAGTTTCAGGTGTGTTATATAGAGTTTTAACAATTTCATACATTGCCCAGTGCTCATCACAAGTGCACTCCTTAATCCCCATCACCTATTTCACCTATGCCCCTCCCACCTCCTTTCTGGTAACCACCAGTTTATTCTCTATAGCTAAGAGTGCTTCTTGGTTTGCCTCTTTTTCTTTCTCATGCATGTCCATAGGGTACATGTACCCTTTACATTAGTGGTTTTGTATTTTAGTGGTAAATACCCAGCAATGCAATTACAAGAGCATAGGGTAGTTCTATTTTTAACTTTCTGAGGAACCTCCATACTGTTTTTGCTTAGTGGCTGTATGAGTTTGCATTCCTACCAATAGCACAAGAGGGTTCCTTTTTCTCCTCATCCTCTCCAGTGCTTTTTGTTTCTTGTGTTTTTTTATTTTAGCCATTCTGGTAGGTATAAGGGAATATCTCATCATAGTTTTGATTTGCATTTCCTGATAAGTGATGTTGAACACCTTCTCATGTGTCTGCTGACCATCTGTATGTCTTCTTTGGAGAAACGTCTGTTCATGTCATCTGCCCATTCTCAAATGGGATTATTTGGTTTGGGGACATTGAGTTGTGTAAGTTCTTTATATATTTTGAATACTAACCCTTTATCGGATAAATCATTTGCAAATATCTCCTCTCATTCAGTAGGTTCCCTTTTAGTATCCTTGATTGTTTCCTTCACTGCACAGAAGCTTTTGATTTTGATGAACTCCCAATAGTTTATTTTTGCTTTCATTTTCCTTGCCTCAGGACTCAAATCTAGAAAAATGTTACTATAGTCAATCTTGAAGAAATTACTGCCTGTGTTCTCTTCTAGGATTTTTATGGTTTCAGGTCTCACATTTAGATCTTTAATCCACTCTGAGCTTATTTCTGTGTAGGGTATTAAGAAAGTCATCCAATTTCATTCTTTTGTATATAGCTGACCAGTTTTTCCAAATACCATTTGTTGAAGTAGAACTTATATCTTAATCTTCTCTATTATAAGTCTTGTTCAAAAGGTTCTCACATCAGAAAACTCCTAAGCTAGAAATATTCATTCCTCATCCAAAGCTCAAAAATTGCTCAGCTCTTCCTGAAATACCCTTAGGGGGAAAAGTACATCTTAAAAGCAAGATAAAGCATTCTAAAATGCTTCTAAAATATTATATTTGTCACTTAAGTGTCATTGGCAACAATACCCTGTTATCTGTGCCACTGTGTTTCAGTATTTATGGAAATGTATAACTTATAAAAATACTAAGATATAAAAGCATTAAGAAAAACAGTACATGTGAAATTTTTTAAAAAGGCACCCTTTGGGTCTAACCAAAGAGTGGCTTCTTCATTCATTTTACAATTATTTAATTAAATGCCCACCATATGCCAGACTGGACACTGGAGATAAAGCAATAGCTAAAAATAAAAGACAAACAGTCCTATCAGTGTGTAACTTAACATTATTAATTTCTAATTATTAAAGAGCTTAAAATCATAAAAGAGAAACTAACTGGTTAAATGCCCTCCTAGCTTTCTGCAATAGCAATTGTTCATGAAGTTTGTCTGAATATGAGTGGTTTTTCACTTAGTACATAAATGAAAATCATAAACAGGCTAGATTCATTATATACTTGAACCAAATTTAACTTAATTCATGGAATTATATTTGGAATAGTCCAAACATAGTCATGGGTTAATTAAAAAAAATCATGGATCTCCTAGTATATGGAAAATGGCCTCAAAGAGCAATGTTTTGTCCAAAATTATAGCTAAAGCTTTCAAACCCTAAATGGATAATGAACTGTAGGACAGCATCACTTTCTTAGCTTATCTTAGGTAGCATCGAATCAGGAACCCTTGAATAAAATCAGTTTTTGAAACTGACAAAAAATATCTTTTACAAGAATGAAAATGAATTTTGAATTTTTTTAAGATTTTATTTATTTATTTGAGAAAGTGCATGCGAGAGAGAAATTATGAGCATGGGGAGGGGCAGAGGGAGAAGAGGGAGGGGCAGGGCAGCCTCCATTCCAGGATGCCGGATCATGACTTGAGCTGAAGGCAGATGCTTAACTGACTGAGCTACCCAGGTGCTCGGGTGAATTTTTAAATGTAATATTGTCTGCATATAAAGTATATTTATGTGCAAAATCAATAAAGATAGGATATGCATTTTAAAATATTTCCCTTCCATATGAATTAACTTTTTCTGTTACTGGGAGGTATATAACAAAAAAAAAAAAAAGAAAGGAGGAAAATGTGTCATGATTCTCAATACAGAAGAACTAAATACAGTTAAGAGCCACTAGGAAGGGGGAAAAAAAAAATCCAAGGAAGGAGGTGAAGCAGAACTTCACAAACCATCAGTGTCTTCGGCCAAACCTATAATTTACTCTAATAATGAACAGAATTATTAATAATGTTATTCATATTGTATATTTTAATTAACTCTTATAACATCTCCAGGAGATATAATTGAACGTTAAACATATTTTTTTGGATGGAGAATTGAACTTCAGAATAGTCAGAAGACTTATCTGCTCTTTAAGGTGATATCTTTCTGAAGAGCTAATGGCAAAACTTGTATCCTAGAGTTCTAGTTGGAAATCTAGTGATTTTTCTAATGTGCTAAATTGAAAAGCCGGATGGTTGTATTACATGTTAAGCATGATTGAAATTTTTTGAAGAGCCAAAGGGCCTATAAGAAATGTTTTTGTCTAAAGCTTTTTCATAATCTGACATTACCAAGTTTATAAAAGCAGGTCTCCCTAGAGATCTGTTGCGGTTATGCGATTTCCTGAAGTAGTTTTTGGTTTGGGCTTTGGTTTCTTAGAATTTCACCATTAGATTTAATGTGCAAGAAGACACACTAAAACTTTTCCCAATCTAGATTGGTATTAAATAATGTGTTCCAAGACTATTTTTTTTTTTTACCTTAGTGAACAGAAAGAGTCCAAATAAAGAGGGTCTATTTTGAGAGATTTTCTATAACTCAATTATACTTTCCATTGAAGACCATCCGACATTAACTTTCATTGTGTGTCAAAGATACTGAATTACCCTCTCTACTCAGGCAGATGTCAGTGATGACACGTATTTCATCCGCTGAAAATAATAAATAATCTTTATACAGCACTTACTATGGACCATACAATTTTCTTACCTATTACACATTAAAACCCTTCTCTAAAAAATAGTTTACCAAACCCTAATAAATGCATGTCCAAAAATGAGCGATTCCTAGGAAAAAATGTTAATTATATCATATTTAAAATATAAATAGCCACAAAGTATTGCTAAGATTTCTATCCTGTTACATGTCTAAATCACTTCTCACATTGAGCTACCAACATAACTATTAGCTAAATATAGGACCTTGTGTTTCTTCCTATCTCTGTTACTGATTTGTTGTGTGACCTTGGTAGAATTCTTCCATCTCTCTTCAATGACATAGCTTGCTATCTATAGTCTTTTAGGGTCTACTCAAGGAAGATTCTAGAATGTTTCACCCCTCTTAAGCAAAACTGCTCTCATATGTACTGCAAACATCACTTTTGAGCTTTATGATCAAGCAATAAAGAAAAAGAAGACCTAATATTTACTGATTAGCTGCCAACTATTTTTACATGTATTATCTAATTTAATTCTACTTTAACTGGAAATTTAAGCTCCATTGATTTGGGGTTTTGATCTCAATAAAAGAGGAGTAACATGACTATGAATCCCATTCTTGCCATCTCCCAAAGACACTTTTTCTACTATTCAAAGTTCTCTCCAAAGCAGAGGAATGCATATGACAATTAAAGTTATAAAGAGGTATATCTTGATAGGTAGTTTCTGCATGCTAAGCTATAAAGTTCAGACTGGCAAAACATTACAACAGAAATTCCAAATAAAACTGAATTCATACATTTGTGTTTTCCAGTATTTAAGCAAATTCCTTCATACACAGCCTCAGCTGAGTTTGGTATAACACAGTGTTGGAGGAAAAGTGCTGCTTTAAGACAGAATTTCTTGACACCAAGACAGTTTTTAAACTTAGTTCAGTTTTCTTGAAGCATCTTGAAAACTCACCTTTTTTAGGCCCTAATAGATGCTCCATGTTTTATATTCATTGTTTTATATACTCCTCACAACAAACCAATGAGATAAAGTAGCTCCCTGAAATGACAATTGTTCTACTTCATGTTCTGTTTCATACTCTCAGCTTTATTCGGTAATTGAAAAAGGCATAGCAGGCAATAAGCCAGAAAATTGAGGTAGCTATACAGGCTTTAGAAAAAATATATTCGATGTGGCAAACTCTACTAACCTTATTTCCCCTTTAGAATAGAACTTTATATGTTGCAAGCAACTTAAAATGTAGTACACCTTAGAGTTTCAATGGTACAGCTACTGGACTAAAAAAATATAATGATCCCATTTATAATTTATTCTGTAGTTCATAATCTTTTATTAAAGGCAACTAGACTTCTCTGCAAATTTAATTCTTAGATTCCTTTATCCAAGATTTTTTATGAAACTGAAAATCTGATTTAAGAAAACAAATCAAATGGCTAAATGTCTTTGTATATTAAATATACTAATATAAATATACTAAATACATTAACTAGGTACTGTGAGTTCTAAACTGTAAATGATACATACATATACACTCATTGTTGCCACACATACACCTACATTGTAGGAAGTTTGCAAAATTTTCTAACAGAGAAGTTCAATTTCAGATTGAACTCTTTAGATTTTTTTACAGAAATGCCAGTGCTCTACTTTCTTTCAAAAGGAATTTTGATATTAATTCTTCTCTGAATCAGGTATACATGTTTGGTTCATGTTCATTTCATTCACTGAAATATAAATATACACATACACACATATATATAGACCTTTTTTAAAGGATTCATTTTATAATAAATATCATTATGTTTCTAGCTCACTGAATTATGTATATAAGGTGACTTCAGGAAAGCCATAATCAGTTAATACTTTCTTATAGTCCAGTGTCCAATAATCAAAATTCTAAGAATTTAAAACTAAAATTTGACAAATATTTTTACATTTATGCAAAATTGTAAGCATTATGGGTGTGTTTCTGCGTAGTTTTGTGTGTATTTATTTTTTTTATTTTTTTTTTTTTAAAGATTTTATTTATTTATTTGACAGAGAGAAATCACAAGTAAGCAGAGAGGCAGGCAGAGAGAGGAGGAAGCAGACTCCCTGCTGAGCAGAGAGCCCGATGCGGGACTCGATCCCAGGACCCTGAGATCATGACCTGAGCCGAAGGCAGCGGCTTAACCCACTGAGCCACCCAGGCGCCCTAGTTTTGTGTGTATTTAAATGAAAAAGACCATTAAAGACAACACTTTTCTTGTTCTTTCACAATACCCAGTGACTCTGTTTTCTAATTAGACTAACTGAACTCAGAAATGGAGGTATGATTATTTCAAGGTGTTTTATAAAAGATAAGAAAGCATTTAAAAGTCTAAAAGAGTTGACGATGTAGGATCCAAAAAATTGGGAGCAGAAACTTATCTACTTTCTTGTTTTTTAAATATATTTAAGTAATCTCTGCACCCAACCTAGGGCTCAAGCCCACAACCCGAGATCAAGGGTTGTACACTTCCAACTAAGCGAGCCGGGCACCCCATCCTAATTTCTAATTCGAAAGCTTGCACTGGACTTTCTGTTTTTCCTTGACAAGTTGCAAGGCATCTATTTTCCTTCTATAAAATGAAGATAATTATATTAACCTACTAGACAACTCTACTAGGTAAATCCATGTGTTAATGCCCACAACGAGCTAGATACTATTAAACAGTCTAAAGCATCTGGTGCTCAAGATGCTGTTGTATAAAAGAAACTTGCAGAGAAGCACAGCTTGTTGGTCAACTAAGAGGACCTTACATAGAAAGCCTTTGTTAACGTTATGCAAAGTGCTTTTCCTAAGTGCCAGGCACTAAATAGTTCCTCAGGTCTCAGTCATTCTTTATTTGCATAGATTAACTTGCTATTTGAACTAGATTATGACTGTCACAGAAAGCCAGTGCTATGAATAATAACCTCTAACACACTATATGATCTTTTTCTAAAAGTCACTTGTCTGAATAAAAACCAAATAGCATCAGATTTCCATGTTAAAATCCACATTCAAGATGACCAGAAAAAACACTGTTTTATTACCCATATCATATATCTGTGACAAGCAAATGTCTAGCATTAACTCACCATGTAAATTTAGGTTATGCCTCAAAGCTATAATGAGATTGTGATTATCTGGCTTTTGGTAAGATTTAAGTGAAATTTTGTCTTCCATATCTTCTTAAAAGTTGTATTTGTTAGAATTATCTCTTTGAAAACCTCATTTTATTCATAAGCAGGATATTAAAAGAGGAAGGGAGGAAGAGAGGGAAGAAAAGAGAGAGAGAAGCTATGCAATTTTCTCCACCTAACTCTTGTTCTAACTAAAAGAATGTAGTCAGGCCAAAACTGTATTACTTTACTCCAAAGGTTACTGCAAGACTTACAGCAGTCCTTAAATAAGTTATAAAAATTGAAACAGAACATAGAATAAGTTTCTGATTGTAAAAATAGGTAACATTTCAAAGTTCATTTTATAAAAGAAGTCATTAGAACAGTACATCATTGGGTCATACCCCAATGTTTATAGCAGCAATGGCCACGGTTGCCAAACTGTGGAAAGAATCAAGATGCCCTTCAATGGACGAATGGATAAGGAAGATGTGGTCCATATACACTATGGAGTATTATGCCTCCAACAGAAAGGATGAATACCCAACTTTTGTATCAACATGGACGGGACTGGAAGAGATTATGCTGAGTGAAATAAGTCAAGCACAGAGAGTCAATTATCATATGGTTTCACTTATTTGTGGAGCATAACAAATAACATGGAGGACATAGGGAGATGGAGAGAAGAAGGGAGTTGAGGGAAATTGAAGGGGAGATGAACCATGAGAGACTGTGGACTCTGAAAAACAACCTATGGGTTTTGAAGGGGCAGGGTTTGGGAGGTTGGGTGAGCCGGGTGGTGGGTATTAGGGAGGGCGCAGATTGCATGGAGCACTGGATGTTGTGCAAAAACAATGAATACTGTTACGCTGAAAAGAAATTAAAAAATTTAGGGGCGCCTGGGTGGCTCAGTGGGTTAAAGCCTCTGCCTTCGGCTCAGGTCATGATCTCAGGGTCCTGGGATGGAGCCCCACATCGGGCTCTCTGCTCAGCAGGGAGCCTGCTTCCCCCTTCTCTCTCTCTGCCTGCCTCTCTGCCTGCTTCTGATCTCTGTCTGTTAAATAAATAAATAAAATCTTTAAAAAAAAAAAAGAAATTAAAAAATTTAAAAAAAAACTTTAAAAAAAGGAAAAAAAACAATGAATTGTTAAGTTGAAAAGAAATTAAAAAAAATAATATCTAAACTTTAGCTCTGATACTAAAAATAATAAAAGAGAATTCCAAGATATACATATTTTTGTTTTTAACATCCACATTAGTTAAAATTACTCTAAGAAATCTATGACTTAGGGACACCTGGGAGGCTTAGTCATTTTAGTGTCTGCCTTTGGCTCTGGTCATGATCCCAGGGTTCTGGGATTAAGTCCCACAATGGGCTCCCAGCTCAGTAGAGAGCCTGCTTCTCCCTCTCCCTCTGCCCCAACCCCCTGCTCATGCTCTCTTTCTCTCTCAAATAAATAAATAAAATCTTAAAAAAAAAAAAAAAAAAAAGAAAGGAAAGAAAGAAATGGCATATTTCTAAGAACACTGGGCAAATTAAGGGATATGTAGAAATTCCCTTTACTTCAGTTGTTTTAAGGTACTAAAATTAGTTGTTTTGTTTGTTTGTTTGTTTTTTAATATTTGAGAGAGAGAACACATGTGCATAAGGTGGGGGAAGAGGGACAAACAGAACCTCAAGCAGACTCTGCAGGGCTTGATGGGGGGAATTGAGGGGCTCAATCTCACCACCCCAAGATCATGACCGCAGCCAAAACCAAGAGTCAGACACTTAACTGACTAGGCCATGCAGGCACCTGATACTGAAATTCTTTTAATCATAATAGGATGGAGATGCCAAAAAGAAAAAAAGAAAAAAGAAAAATTTACAAAACACCTTTGTGTTTCCCAGTGATAGACTGCTGAGGTATAATACTCTCGAATGGAGTCACTGAGCTATACTCTAAGAATGAGATGTATGGGGGAGGAAATGGAGCTCAATTGATACTACATTTGGATTATTGGTCTAGTGAAGTGGATTAAAGCCCCTCTGGGAAAAGAAATATTAGCTATTATTTCATTCATTCATTTAACTCTGCTCAAAACTCTCCAATTCCACCCATCTCCCTCCAACTAAAAGGCAAATTCTTTACAATGATCCAGCTCCCGAGTGTTTTCCTGACCCTTTGCATTGCGCTCACCTGTAGACCTTTATAAACCTGCTCCCTGCACTAAGGGCATCAGCTCTTTCACCTGGTGTCTGTATGGATCACTCCCACTTCACCTTCAAGGGTTTGCTCACATGTGACCTTCTCAAGGAGGTCAACCCTTATCATTCTATTTAAAATAGCAACCAATCTCTCTCTATTCCTAGACCCCCAACCCCTCTTACCCTGGTATATATGTTTGTGCATCACTCACTACATTCTAAAAATATAGGTATTCATACATTACTTATTCACTCTATATTCATATTTGTCTCTATCTCCACCCCAACTAGAATATAAACTCCAGAAAAGCAGGGATTTTTTTTTCTGTTTTACTTACTGAACACAGTCATTCATTAACCATATTCCATTACACATAGTCCTATGCCCACCAACTTCCTGCACAACTTCCTGAACTCCATCTTAGCAATTGGTACAGTGAAGAACCCATCCTCTTTCTGTCTGACTGGTATACACGGAGCCCAGCATGAGTCTCAAGAGCCATGTGACACTCTGATTTTGTCTTTCTCTAACCTCTACTTTGTTTTCTCAATCCCCACAACTGGACTTCTGCCTAAGTTCCTACCTACTTACCCAGTTTAAACTCATGCTCCTAAACCCCAATGTTGTACATTGGAAGCCTAAACAATTTGTCTGATCAGTGACAAGTTTCTTCCCGACCTTTTTCCTAATCTCCAGCTGTGAAAAAAGAACCTATTGCAACCTACACAGGTGACTTGGAGTTATTATTTGTTGTTATTATTATTATTATTATTACCCTACTTGGAAACTTCCAGCCATACTACACCCACACAGTAGAATCCTACTAAATAGTTATGCTGACTGAAATCAAGCATGCATTTGCACTGTCTAATTCAGACAGCCAGCCACCCCACTCATCTTGCTCTGCATGGGTTAGGTCAAGGTTAACTGTTCCTATTGTGCCAATTCTACTTTGCTGGTAGTCCAGAATTCAGGCCCCATAATTCTGAAGCAGATTATGAAAGATGTGAAAGCTCAAAGTTTCAGTGAATTTTTTTTTAATCATTTAATGCTAAATCTGTTTGGATTAAAAGGAGGAACAATAATCTGGTCTCCAAGGTACAAGTTGAAAAGTCTATCACAACAGTCTTTGTCAATTAATAATCAGAATTTATTAAATGTATGAACAGAAAAATAGTGACAATGATCTGCTTTAAATAAATGGGGACTAAGAAAATACAAATATGTGAAATCTACCAAAAAGTAAACTTTTTTGAGATATCACTATTGTAATATAATTGAATGGTATAAAAACTCTAAGTCATACTAGTTCAGAAATTCTTCTTCCAATTTAACTAAGTCTCTGCCATAAATATATAGACTCGTGCTTTCTTTACAGAGTCATAGTTCGTATATCCCAAAGAGCTATAAACTATTTGGTTATTATTGGTAAAACTGTGGTTACTAAAGTATAGGAGACTGTTATCCCATATTTCAGAATGAATTAGGGACAAATTGGCAAAGCATGTGCAGTTTTTTTCATAATTCCTAGCAATTCTTGATGGAGATTTGGTTCATTACTTTGCATGAAATCCTAGGATAGAAAACTTTTAGGAATAAGACCAATCAGCAATTTGGATACACTGACATGTGAGATAAAATATATAATATAAAATTTATATCTTTTAAAAAACTTCTACCACATCTATAATATAATTGTTAATGTTGAGTATGTTCTTATTCTTAACCCTACATTTTTTCTGTTATGAACCATTTTTACTAAACTATTAGGCCAGTCTGTAGTGACTAAGCAAACATATGTACAAAACTTACATATGTAGCAAAAGTGATACAAAAAAAATTAATAAGTCTCAGGTAATTCATGAAGCATTCTCATATTTTATAGCATAGGATGTTTCAGAACCATGCAATTAATGTGATGTAAAAATTCCATATGAAAATTTTAAGTGTTCTTGCCAAAAATGAGTGAGGATCATCTCAAACATGTTTTTATTTTAAATCCCAGAAGGTATCTAAAAACACATTTATATACATTTCATATTTTCTTGACATCTTTAAGAATTCAGAAGTTCAAATGCAAGTATGCACTCCAAAAACAATAGACTGTAATACTAGAATTGGGGGCTTAAGGAAGTACTGGAAACTTACTTGATGAGTTTTTGTTTTTTTTTTAAGATTTTATTTATTTATTTGACACAGAGAGAGATCACAAGTAGGCAGAGAGTCAGGCAGAGAGAGAGAGAGAGAAGCAGGCTCCCCGCTGAGCAAAGAGCCTGATGCGGGGCTTGAAACCAGGACATTGAGATCATGACCTGAGCCGAAGGCAGCGGCTTAATCCACTGAGCCACCCAGGCGCCCCACTTAATGAGTTTTAACTATGTCTCTGTAAAGGCATTTTATCCTAACTCATCCCTGACCAGTCGCACCTGTGATCACACATGGACATTTCTAGAAGTTAGGTGCTCCAACACACAATTTCTGAACAGCTCAGAACGGGGAGGGGCAAGAAGAAAGAGAAGGTTTCTTCTCGTTTTATTTAATTCAAACCTTCCCCTTTGTCATATGCTCCTGTGGATCTGAGTTCAGGATTTAGAAAGAACATCTTATCCTCTCTTCCACAAAACAGCCATCCCCAAATTTCAGGATATCACTTGTGATTTCCTAAGTCTGTCTTTTTCCAAATGAATAGTTTTCAGTTGAGATAGTCCTCCTCTGGAAATCTTTCCAGACTTCTAACTACTCTCTTCTTCCTCCTCTGAATTGACCTATGTTTGTCAATGAAGCACTCCAATGTGTTCTAGAACAACAGCTCTCTCTGTTTCTATGAGTCTTTTTATGAGTTCATTTTTCTGTCACCATGTCACACTATAGGCTCATATTGAACTTGCTGTAATTCAGACTGCCCTTTCTCCTCCTGTTTTTGTACTCATCCCTGTATTTATAATGGAAACAAAACATTTTCGGAAGAGGGTAAATGAAGTTATTTAATGTCTGCATACAAATTAACAAAACCAGTTCTCCATAGGTTCTGTTCATGGTCCAGGCTATATAGACCTCCAAAATTCCTGAATCTGTTACTAACCAGTTTAGCCACATGAATCAATTTTGGACCACCAGCAGTTCTGATAAGCTTGGATTTTATGTTTTCCATCAGGCTATCACCGGGATAAATGAACATAACAAAACCTCCATCACACTCCCAGAGACATCTTTCCAAATTAACCTTAAACCACTAGGCAATATTCTTCAGAAACTTCCAATCAGCTGCAATTTACCTACCATTAGATTCCCACTTCCACAAATTATTCATAAGAATATCAGGAAAAGATTTTATCTACTGCCTTGCTGAAACACAGAACCACTTTGACTACATCATTTTATTCTGTCAATCATACCTAGTTAAAAAATTTCCTTAGAATATCATTTTTACTGAATCAATGCTATTCGTACAACTCATTGAGCTAGAGAAACTACACAAGATTTTAAAGAAAAAATTAAAAACAAAAAAAATCTGGTTAAATTTCTAACTCAATTACAACATTTAAGAATGATTGCTTCTGCCGATATTTTTTTTTTAAGATTTTATTTATTTATTTGACAGACAGAGATCACAAGTAGGCAGAGAGGCAGGTAGAGAGAGAGGAAGGGAAGCAGGCTACCCCCCGAGCAGAGAGCCCAATGCGAGGCTCGATGTGGGGCTCCATCCCAGGACCCGGGACCATGACCTGAGCTGAAGGCAGAGGCTTTATCACACTGAGCCACCCAGGCGCCCCTGTCAATATTCTTAATAAAATGGCACCATACTATAAGGGAAAAAAGAACTCATTCTAAACAATCAATGCTTGGCCAAGAAAGTCAACATTAGTATAATCAAAAAGAGAAAAGTTGGTGATAGCCAAAAACTTGGTCAGTCATACTCAGATCCAGTGATTTTCACTTAGAGTGTGCTTTATCAGAACCACGTTAAAAAGAAAACATGGCCCCCACAATAAATGAAAGAAATCTTGGTACCATAAAAAAGGGAACTTTAGCATATAAACAACACTAGAGGTGTCTTTAGCTGTTAAAAATTAAGTTATTATCAGCTTCATGAATTTAAGTCACAACTACTCCAAGCCTCCAGTTTAAAATTTGTCCAATAATAATAATAGTTGAAGGTGAAATAAGCTCAAGGCATTTTAAAATTAGGAAACTATATAAATTTAAGGTATTATAAAACATATCTTATATGTACTTTTAATATTAGCAATTTTCAACCATTTATCCCTGAGCCAAACTTGAAATATATCACAAACGATCTATAATAATAGATTAATAGGTTCTAGGATGCAGGAGATAGCAGTCTATAGTAGATTCTATGTTGTAACTATTTTGCTCAGAATTCCTTATTGTATATATCATTCAAGTGATCTCTGAACAGAACGGCAGTATAAACTTCCCTTTCTGCATTGACCTTAGCTACAGAAATCAGAGTTAATTTTATCTTATATAATACAGAGAGAGAAAGAGACTGAGAGACAGAGATGAGAAGAGGGAAAGAGAAAAGAGAGGAGTAGAGTTAGAAATGGAGTAGGGGAAGAAGAGAGAACGAGAGGGCTGCGCAGCACACTAGGAAATTTCTCAGTGACCCACTTGATCCGTCTTCTGCATGCTTTCAGCTTCTGCTCCACTCCAAGGGAACAGAAGGGTTGATCCTGGCTTTTCTTTGCTCCCAGCTGCTTAACAGTATTAAATAAATACGTATTGTTAAAAGATATCATGTAACTAAGCAAGGCTAATATTTTAAAGCAGTTATTTTTTAAAAATCAGCAGCCAGAGATATTCTCAAACTCACTCTCATAAATTCTATTAATTAAGCCACACTGACCCCATTTTACCTCACAGAGAAGGAAAAGCAAAAATAGAAGAAAAAAGTTATATAGTGAACTTACGGTCATTTTTAATCTAGGAATTTTAATTATGGAGTTATTATTGTAGCAAGAAGATTGTACTCCTTTCAAGATAAAATAGTACTGCTAGAAATGTTAGATATAAAAACTATCAAAATGGTTAGACATAACTTTATTCCAGTTTACTAAAGAGGGATACATGTATTTCAAAACTTTGACAGATTCAGTCTCATCAAAACTTTCAAAAGCTGCTAACCTCCAGACTCTGTACTCTTAGGGTAAATATTTTGATATTTGAAACCAAACCTTAAATATTTTTTACTTTAATACATGTTTTCCGACTCATAAAAATGTTTGCTAAAATGATGTATTATAAATTATGTTTTAAAACGCTGTACATGTGCTTCTTTCAAAATTCATGATCATAAAATAACTCTTCAAAGACTCCCAAGAGCATCAGAAATTATATGCATAAAAACACTACAGCACTCTGAAGAGAGTAATTTGAGTTACATTACATAAAACCATTTTCCAAAGTCCCCTGAAGTATGTATCTGGTCACTGTGGTCTTAATTAAAGTCAACATGACATAAAAGTCTTGCCTGTATTTAAGTCAGAGGAGAAATTTCACTATTAAAAAAAAAAAAAAAAAAAAAGGATACCTGAGATAGGATGAGTCGGAAAAAGATGAGGAGGTCCCACTGGCATGAAAGAAAAAAACCCACTTACTTAACTACTTTACAAACTCTGTTCAAATAGTTAGAAACAAAGTCCTTAAAAAAAAAGTCTCAGCTGCCCTCCATAAAGTTCCAAGATGAGCCACAGCTTGGGAAACATTTCTCTGCAGGGATGGAATCGGATTTGGAAAAACTTTTGATTTTTCAAGAGGTTAAAAAGTTTGCCACTTTGGAAGATTTCGGAAATCAGTTGGCAGTATGTAAAAGCGATAGCAAGTTCTCTCAGAACGAATGAACAATGAAAAAGGGCTTCATGTTCTTTGAGGGGAGGTAGGCAATCCCCCCAACACACCCACCACGATGTACTCAGGGAGTTGAAAGTGTCCTGGCATCCGGCTCAGCGCCTCTCGCCCTAGTTACCCGAGAGCAGAGCCAGAAATCGGTCCCTGCCCCGGGACTGCTGGAAGAAGGGACCAGTGAGGGGCCCCGAGCCCCGCATAGGATGGAACCTAGAGCCCGTTCCTCGACTGTACCTCTTTGCTGATGTGCCTGGGACTGCCGCTGGCGCTGCTGCTGCTGCTGCTGCTGCTGCTGCTGCTGCTGCTGCTGGCGCTGCGCCTGGCCGCCCCCGAGGCCCCCGCTGAGCAGCAGGACCAGGAGGACCCCGGCCGCTCCTGGCATTGCGGTGGCCCTGAGCGGATCCAAGTCTCGAGAGCCCGAGGAGCCGCTGCTGCCCAGTCCCCCGGCCCGGGCTTGTGAGCAGCAGCTGCGGGCTAAGAGGAGGAAACAGCCCCCCCCCCCCCCCCCCCGGCTTTGGCTCTGCAGCCGCGGGAGGGTGGGGGCAGAAAGAGGACACTCCCCTTCCCTCCTCTTTCCCAGGCCCTCGTCCCGCAGCCGTCGAGGCGCAGGCCCTTAAAGGGTCCTCGGTGAAACAGCCCTT
This sequence comes from Mustela lutreola, assembly GCF_030435805.1. NCBI lineage: Eukaryota > Metazoa > Chordata > Mammalia > Carnivora > Mustelidae > Mustela > Mustela lutreola. Next base: position 72,250,833 of record NC_081295.1, read on the forward strand.
CCTATAGCCGTCCTTCCCTCGGAGAAGGGATCATTCCTTAGCTTGATCTGTTAGCTGAACTTGTTTTTTAAATTAAAGGAGGTAACTGATAGGAAAGCACTTTGTGATCCGTAAAGTCTCTACACATGGAAAACATTATTTGTGGGAAGTCTGCACAGCTGGGAACTTGACCGAAGCCAAGTGGATGGACCTCCTGAGAAGGCCTGGCAAAGCTGTGTGCGGGCACTGTGTACCCAGGTGACCCAACGCTAGACACAGCCCCGTCCCAAAGGCCCTGGGGTGCTGTGAAGTTACCAGGGGGCTGAAGGCCGTTCCGGGCCTCTGTAAGTCAGGCCAGGGCACTGACCTACTGCTTGATAGACTGAGGGCAGGACAACCAAGGTGGAACAAAATTTTTAAATCTCCATTGCTCCACTGCAATGCTTATGACCAACGTAAAGGTTAAATTAAAAGTAAGGTTTTCAGTTCAGTCAGGGGACTTTTGTTAAAATAGGATAAAGGCCTTAGCCAGCATTTCTTCTCAGGCTCCAAACTGCTTCTCTTTACCTCAGAATTTTCCTGCCACCCCAGCTTCCAATGACAGCTCCTTGCTAGCTTTTTTATTGTTTTTTTTCTTTTATGATCGGAGGTTCCCATTGTGCCTGAAAACTTCTTACTGGGTCTTTATGGGATTTGCAGGCTGTCTGCTGGCTTACTCGGTGATTGGGAGTACTAATGACATCAGTGTACTATGAGGTCCCAGAGTTAGTTGTCCCATACTTAGTGGGACAATGCTACTAACCAGGGACTTCCGAATGGGCCACTGGGCATTCATGTAGGTGAAAAATTATATCTGAAGCCTAATTTAAGTCTATGCTGCACCTAAAATGTTTTGCAGGTTTGTTTGTTTGTTTGTTTTTTTCCAGGATGCAACTACTATGTAAGTGGAGGAAATCTTATACTTTGTGTTTCTGAACTTTACCAGGAGGTGTTTACCATCTCAGAAAAATCACATCATTGACACTATGTCTGTTCATGGTAGTGTCCCCCAGACAGTATCAATACACATCTGTTGCATTGATGGTGACTCTAGGAATAGGTTCAGGCTTCTATTTTGCCTACTAAATATAGGCAAACTACTAAATGTAAGTTTTATCCAAACATTTATGTATTGAGATATACCTTGTTTTATATAGATTACTTTTTTTCCTCTTTTATTTTATACTTAAGCCATTATATTGAGTTTTTAAATACTATATTGAAAGTAAGTGATATTATCTATGAATTTCCTTTCAGCAAAATAAAGGAGGTATTGTTCCTACCAGGACTGATTGAGAACATCTGGTCAAATGACGCCCAAGGAAATGGATAGCTCTCAATATTATCCATCTTCTTTAGTTCTGTTAATATTAGTTCTAAGAAACTCTATAATAGTTTTTTGTTGTTGTTTTATTTTGGTGGGGTTTTTGTTTTTTGGTGGTTTTTTTTTTTTTTTTGGGTGGAAATTGCAAAATGGAGTCTGGCTCAAGTCTTGAGAATAAGACTATGATCTCTGCTATCAACTCTGCTTGTGATTCAACATAGGGGAAAAATTGTAAAATTATTTAACAAAAATTAAGATACAAAACCAGTAATATCAGAGCAATTTTTCTTCAACCTAATTAAGGTACAATTTACACAAAATAAATGCACCCATTTGATATGTTTAAAATATGTAAACTCCCAGGCCTCCTGGGTGGCTCAAGTCAGTTAAGTGTCAGACTCTTAGTTTAGGTGTAGGTCATGATCTCTGGATGGTGAGATTGAGCCTGATGTTTGGCTCTGTACTCAGTGGGGTTGCTTGAGATTCTCTCCCACCCTCTTCCTCTGGCTTCTCCCCTCCCCACCCACACTATCTCTCCCTCTCTCTCAAATAAATAAAATCTTTTAAAAACATTTTTAAAAATGTAAACTCGCATTTGACAATGGCCCCAATTAAGCCTGTCACTTGCCCAATGTTTCTGCCCTTTTGCAATAATTTCTACAGCCTCCCACACAGACAGGTAGCCACTGCTCTGATTTCTGCCACTATAGATTGTTTTAGCTATTCAGAAATTTCATATAAATGGAATAAGAAAAGAAAGGTCTTTTCGTCACTTAGCACAGTATTTTGGAGGTATGGCGATGCTGTTGCTCTTGTCAGTAGTATGTTCCTTTTCATTGCCAAATATTGTCTATTACATGGATTATCATAAGTTGTTTATACATTCACCTGAGCGGAATTTGAATTGTTCCTGTTTTGAGCTATGAAGAATAAAGCTGCCATGAATATTTGAATGCAGTGTTTGAAAGGACATATGTTTGTATTTCTTAATTCCTAAGAGTGATATTATTGGGGTACTTGGTGAGTATGTGAGAAACTATGAAGTATGAACTATTACAGTATGGTTCTATCAGTTTAAACTCCCCCAGTAAGATTTGAGAGTTCCAGATGTTCTGCATGTGTACCAACCACTGATGCTATTTAATTTTATCTTCTCTAGGTTGCACTGTGATACCTTACTGGCACTGCCACTTGCTTTTCTCTGATGAGGCTGAAAATGTTTTGATGTCCTTATTGGGCATTTATATTACTTTTTTAATGAAATGTCTGTTCAGATCTTTCGCTCATTTGTTATATTATTGTTAGGTTGTAAGATTTTAATATATATTCTGGAGAAAAATTCTTTGTCTAATACACTTTATATAGTGCCTATTGTTCTCAGGCTGTGGGTTGACTTTTCAATTTCTTGACTCATGCTGGAGGAGGTCATCAAGAGGACATGACTTCCAGCTGACCTGTGGGATGGATTCAGGAAACCAGAGGCTCCTCCTCTGTCCTTGGAATATGCATTCTGCCTGCCTGCCCTCCCAAAACTACAGCTGCCTCAAGGACACAGCCTTGAGATAGTAGTATTGTTGAGAACATCTGGACAGTAGTATTGTTGAAAACATATGCCTGAACCTAGGATCAACAAACATATGCCTGAACCTAGGAATGCCTGACCTCTATACAGACTCAAGATTCTGACAACTGGCTATAGAGCTCTTCTTAAGGCCTCCTAAGACAAGCCTCATGGAAGTTCCCTTGCTCATTAAACTTACTACCTACCAGTCTTGGAGTACCCTGACTTTCTTCTGTCTCTCCTTGACCCCTATCCATCGGCACTGGTTTACAAACCAACAACTGCTTTCAAAGAAAAGAACTGTTTCATTTTGATTAAGTCCAATTTATGAAGATTTTTTTTTTTCATTTATGCTTAATACCTTTTGTGTCCCATTTTTCAGAAATCTTTGCCTGGGCCAAAACGGTGAACACCATCCTCTCTATTCTTTCCTTGAGATTTTATAATCATAGCTACTACATTTGGGTTTATGATTTATTTCAGTAAATTTTGGTGTTTGCTATGAAGTAAAGTACTTCAGGTAAGGACTCTTTTTTTCCATGCAGATACCCATTCATTTCAGCACCACCTGTGGAGAAATCATTATTACCCCATCTGATTACCTTGTCCCTTTTTCAGAAGTTGATCATATGTGGGTCTATTGCTGGACTCTAAATAATATATTTATTTATGCCAATATCACAGTATTTATTATTGTAGCTTTATAGTAGCTTCAAAGTTAGGTAAAGTAAACCCTACAATTTTGTTTTGCAAAACAAAACTCTTTGGACTATTCTAAGTCCTTTACATTTCCATATACATTTTTCAGTCAGCTCATCAATTTCTACCCCCAAAAAATAATGTAGGAGGGACTTTTCATTGAATCTACAGATTAATTTTGAGGGGACTGATATTTTAGCAACAGTGAGTCTTCCAATCCATTAATACAGCCTGTCTTCATTTATTTATATCTTTATTCTAAGCACTGCTCTGTAGTGTTCAACGTGTATGTGTTAAAATTTACCTTAAAATTTACCTCTTAAGTGTTTTGTGTTTTGCTATTATAAACTGTATTTTTTAATTTAATGTTTCACATTAAATTTAATATGCTAATAGTAGTACAAGTGATTTGAGTATTATACATTGGATTCTGCAAAATTGTTAAAGTCACTTCAAATAGGCTATAGGTAGATTCTTCAGTATATCTCATGTATAGGATCATGTTATCTACAAAGGCAGTGTTACTTCTTCCATTTTAATCTGTATGCTTTTACATTTTTTTCTTGTCATATTGCACTCACTATGACTTGCAATAAAAAGTTGAATAGCAGATATTGGGGAGGGTTTGTGCTATGATGAGTGCTGTGAATCGTGTAAGACTGATGAATCACAGACCTGTAGCTCTGAAGCAAATAATATGTCATATGTTAATTTTTTTAAAAAAACTAAAAAAAAATGTTGAATAGCAGTGGTAAAAGTAGACATTTTTGCCTAGTTTTTGATCAGAGGGGAAATCAGTAATTCACTGACTATTATGATGATGTCTATGATGATGATAATTATGATGAGGTTTTCAATACATCTTATTATAAAATTTCAGGAAGTTCCCTTCTTTTGCTGAGAGTTTTCATAACAAATGCATAATAAATTTGGGCAATGCTTTATTGTATATAAATAAATAAATAAATACTTTATTTCTTTATTTGGGTGATATGATGAATCACAGTGACTTATTTTTTACTGTTAATCAATCTCCCAGTCCTGGCATAAAACATGATATGTCATGATATAGTATCCCTTTTATAGGTTTCTAGTTTTCATTTACTAATATTTAGCTATCATATTTCTATCTGATTCTGATATCAAAGTAATGCTGGCCTTATATAATTAGTTGGAATATGGTCCTTCTGAAAGAGTTTGTGTAGAATTTGTATGATTTTTTCCATAAATATTTGACAGAACTCACTGGTGAAATCATCTGGGCCCATAGTTCTCTTTTGAGGGAATTTTTTTTATTACAAAGTCAATGTTTTAAGTAGATATAGAATGATTCTGATTTTCTATCTTATATCAGTTTGGTGACTTGTAATTTTTAAGGAATTCATTTTATCTAAGTTGTTAAATTTGTTGGCATAAAGTTATTCATAATATTTCTTTATTATCCTTTTAATGTCTTTATGATTGGCACTGATGACCTCTTTTTCCTGATACTGTAATTTGTGTCTCCTCTATTTTTTTTACATCAGGTTTTTTTTATAGGTATCTGTCATTTTTATTTATTCTTCTATTTCTTCTTTATTCATTCTATTTTATTATTCTATTCATTATTCTATTCTTTCTATATTTATTTCCTTCTATTATTTGTCTGATTTTTGTTTATATTGATTGATCCTTGTATCTTTAAAATTCTCTTCCTTCTACTTATTTTAGGTTTACTTCATACTTTAACTTTTAATACTAGAAGTTTAACTCATTGATTAGAGACCTATCTTCTTATATAATTTAGGTAGCTATTATTGTATCCCACAATTTGGAATTTAAAAAAATTAATGCAAAATTTTTTCTTTTTTGTGTGTGGCTTATTTGACCTGTGTGTTATTTTGAAGTGTGTTGTTGCTATGGTCTCAATAGTTGTGTCTCCCCACAATTCATGTTGAAATCCTAATGCCCAAAGTAATATTAGAAGGTGGGGCCTTTGGGAGGCAATTAGTTCATGAGGACGGAGCCTTATAAATGGGATTAGTGCTGTCATACGAGATTCTAAAGAGCTCCCTTTCCTTTTTCTGCTATGTAAGGACACAGAAAAATAGGACCCGTATGAACCAGGAAGTGGGTTCTCATCAGGTGTTAAAATGTGCCAGCACCTTGATCTTGCATTTCTGTCTCCAAATCTTGACAAATAAATTTGTCTTCTTTATAAGCCATCCAGTCTATAGTATTTTGTTATAGCAGTCAGAATGGATTAAGACAGTTGTTAATCTCCAAATTTCTTAGGTCTTACTAGGTATCTTATTGCTATTCATTTCTAATTTAGTTTTCCTATGGGCAGAGAAGATATTCAGTATGATTTCAATATTTTTTTTAAGATTTTATTTATTTATCAGAGAGAGAGAGGGAGAGCGAGCACAGGAAGACAGAATGGCAGGCAGAGGCAGAAGCAGGCTCCCTGCTGAGCAAGGAGCCCGATGTGGGACTCGATCCCAGGACGCTGGGATCATGACCTGAGCCGAAGGCAGCTGCTTAACCAACTGAGCCACCCAGGCGTCCCTAATTTCAATATTTTTAAATGCATTGCAACTTGCTTTTTATTCTAGCATGTGATCTATCTTAATGAAAGTTCCATATTCAATTGAAAATGATTATATCTTGTTATTCTTAGATGGAATAGTCCATAAAGGTCAATTAACTAAAATTATTTGATAGCATTGTTCTTTATACTTATTCTTTAGCTGTTTATTTGTCTTATCAATTACTAAGAGATGAATGTTGAAATCTCCAGCTATAATTTTTGATATTTCTATTTTACCTTTCAAGTCTTATATTAGTTATCTATTGCTTCATAACAAATCATTGTTTCATTCCCCACAAATCATTCCCCACATTTAGAAGCTTAAAATACTAAACACTTAGTATTTTTAAATTACTATGAATCAGGAAATCAGAATAATTTATTTGGATGGTTCTCTTCACTTGGGTGGGTCTCTTTTGAGGTTGCCAGCAAGACATTAGTCAGGACTATAGTTACCAACAGGCTATAATGGGCTGGACTAAATTTTTTAAATGGTTGTCAGCAAAATGCTTCAGCTCTTTGCCACATATGTTTCACCATAGGGCTGCTTATGCTATGGCAGCTGGCTTACCCTAAAGCATGTTGTCTGAGAGAGACAGACAAGGAGCAATCTATATTACCACTTATGACCTAGCAGTATAAGTCACATACTATCCCTTCTGATAAATGTTATTCATTAGAAGCAGGTTAAAAAATACAGATCCCACTTAAGAGATGGGCAATTAGCCTCCACCTTTTAAAGGATTAAGTATCAAAAATGTGTGGGTATATTTTAAAACCACCTCTTTTAGAGTACCTAGACCCAATTCCAGTGTAAGCAGGGATTCCCCCATGTACAACATCAGGCAAAAAATTCAACTCAATTCAACTCAATTCTGATACTCTATGGTGATAGCATAGGATTCCACAGGTTAAGGGTTCAGTCCTACAAGACTTCCTCCCAACCCTAGAACCACCCTTCAGATACCAGATGCAAACTCCAAGCTGTCGCTGTGCTTCTGACCTACTAGCCACAGATTGTAGATTCCAATGACTTCCCTTTTAGATTAACTTGCTAAAGCAGGTCACAGAATTCAAGGAAGTCAAGGAAACACATTTACCAGATAATTAAAAGATATTTTAAAGGATGTAAATCAAAAGCCTGCTAAAGAGATACATAAAACAAGGTCCCAAACAAAAGACCTTCTGTCCTCATCGAACATGAAGCCTGGCTTGACGGTGGTATGTGGGATGTGTGATGTGAGTGTTATGGTTCCCCAACCATGGAAGGTCTTCAGAAAGGGACCAAAATGCTGTCCTCATGGCTTTTTATAGAGACTTCCTCACATAGTCACAAATGGCTAAATCATTGATTATTGACTGATTCAGCCTCCAACTACTTTCCCCTCCCCAGAGGTTGGGGGGCAGGGAAGATGGGACTGAAAGTCCCAATCCATTAATCACATGGTTGATCCTCCTGGCAACCAGTTATCATCCTTGGGTGGGCTCTAAAGGTCACCTTTATTAATAACAAGGCACATTTATTGTCATATTTTATAAGACTTTATTGTCTTATCATAAGAACTGCCAAGGATTTTAGGAGTTGTGATCGAGGAACCATGGACAAGACCAAATATATGTGAGAAATATACTGTGATCATCTAGTGACCAGATATATATTTCTCGTAAGTCACAATATCATACCACAGTTCTGTAAGATTTTGCTTCACATACTATAAAGTTCTGCTATCAGTATGAATACATTAGTACTGTTAATGTCTTCTTCAAAAACTTATCTTTTATCACTATTAAATGTCTCTTTATTAATTTTTTTCTGCTAAAGTCAATTTCATATTATTCCTATGTTCATTCTATATTTCTGATAAGGTTCTCTTGGCATATTTTTTCCATTCTTTATTTTTCTTTTTTTTTTTTAAAGATTTTATTTACTTATTTGACACAGAAAAAGAGATCACAAGTAGGAAGAGAGGCAGGCAGAGAGAGAGAGGCAGAAGCAGGCTCCCTGTTGAGCAGAGAGCCTGCTGTGGGGCTGGATCCCAGGACCCTGAGATCATGACCTGGGCTGAAGGCAGAAGCTTAACCCACTGAGCCCCCCAGGTGCCCCTATTCTTTATTTTTCAGTCTGAGTCTTTATATGTAAATGATATCTCTCATAGCCAACATATAACTGAGTCTTGCTTTTTCATCTAGACTGATAACTTTTGTCATCTTTTTGGAATGTTTAGAAATATACTGTTCAATGCAGTAATTACTGGCCACATATGGCTGTTTAAATTTAAGTTTAAATAAATTAAAATCAAATAAAATTAAAAACAGGTCTTTAGTCACTATAGCCACAGTTCAAGCATTTAAAAGCCATTGTGGACAACATAAACTATATTTAGATGGGACAGTTTTCCTGTACTGAAAGCTCTATCATAGAGTTCTGGCTTAGCCACTTTATACTTAATAGAATTATTGATATAATTGGGTCGAATATAGTTCTTTTTATATGTTTTCTATTTGTTCTACCTATTTTTACTCTTTTTTCTTTTTTTCTGCTTATTTTTGAATAATTACTTTTTAGCATTATGTTTTTATCTGCACTATTGTAAATATATACTGCATATAATATGTATACATGTATGTACTATATACATATACAATATTATAAATAATAACATACATTGTTATAATATACACATACCTGTATTATAGGTATATGCATATAACATATGATTCTAACTTATCATACCTTCACATTATATTACTTCATATATAATGTAAGAATGTTAAAAAGTACATTCATTTTTCTCTGTCTACCCTTTTACTGTTATTGTTTATATATCATCATTCTATATGTTATAATCCCCACAATAGTTCTTATTTTCTATAATAATAAATTATCTTTTGGTGAGAAATTCATCTTAACTTTTATTTGCTGAAAAAGTTTTACTTAGCCTTTATTCTTCATAGAGAAATGTAGCTTGAGAAGTTGTTTCCCCTGTAACATTTTAAAGGTGTTTCATTGTCTTCTGGACTATAGAATTCTTAACAAGAAGTCTGCAGTTATTCTTATCTTTCTCCATTTCTATTCTGTCTGAATTTAAGATTACTGTGTAGTGCTTACCATAACAGAATATGCAGAAGAGACCCTGATCTAAAAATCACTAAATGGTAGTGGCTGAAATCATTCAACAACATACCTGATGGTTCACTGCAACATCAGATTTTCACACCCAAATAGGTGAATCATGCTTCCTGATTTCAACCAAAGCATGTGGAATTTCAAGGCCGTATGAAACAGGTTTCTATTTTGGAAGTTTTCAACTATCCTGCTTCTGTACAGTATGTGAATTTATTCTTTTAAAAATAGAATCATCTTTGTTTGATCATGAATTCCTATTAAATGCTTTAAAAGCCCCCCACAAAGATTATTGGGTAATCCTTAATTTGCATAAATTTTATTATGTTCCTTCATATAAGTTCTTTGATATTTATCTTGCTTAAAGATTCTTAGAACTGTTAACTTACAGTTTTCTTAAAATTGGGGAAAATTTAAGTAATTTCTTCAACAATCTTCTGTCTCCTCTCTACTTCTCAGATCACTTCTCATTCTATTTTTTTTTTATTATTTTTTCTCTCTTTGCTTCAATTTGTTTATTTTATATTACTGTATTTGTGTGTCTTGTCCATTTGGGTTGCTATAACAAATTACTATAGACTGGGTGACTTATAAACAACAGAAATTTATTTTTCACAGTTCTGGTATCCTGGAAGTCTAAGATCAAGCTTCTGGCAGCCTCAGTGTCAGGTGAAAGTCAACTCCTGCCTAACAGGTTCCATGACAGACAGGCAAAAACACTCTATGGAGTCTCTTTTCCAAGGGCAATAATCTCATTAATGAGGACTCTACTCTTATGAGCCAATCACCTCCCAAATGTGCCACCTCCAAATATTACCACATTAGGGATCAGGTTTCATCATACGAATTTTGAGGAGATATAAACATTCAGCCTATAACACTATCTGTATTTACCTTTTAAGCATCTGACTCTTGGTTTTGGATTAGGTGGTGATATCAAGGTTGTGGGAGATCCAGTCTCGAGTCAGGCTTCATGCTCAGCACAGAGTCTGCTGGAGATTTCTCTCCCTCTCTCTCTGCCCCTCCAGCTCATGCTATCTCTCTCTGTCAAATAAATACATTTTTTAAAAACTCTAAAAAGAGAAAAAACTTAGAAATAATATTTTATGGTTCACCTTACTAGGAATTAATTCATATCATTAAACTTCGTAGCTTGTGGGGTTTTTTGTTGGTTTGTTTGTTTGTTTGTTTTTGTTTTTTAATTGCAGAGGAAAAGAGGGACAGAGACTAGGGGGAGGGACAGAGTGAGAAGGAGAGAATCTCAAGCAGACATTCTGCTGAGTGCTGACACAGGGCTTGATCTCACTACCCTGAGATCATGATTTGAGCCAAAACCAAGAGTTGGATTTTAACCAATTGAGTCACCTAAGCACTTTCATAGTTCTAAAACTATGAAGTTTTAATATTTCATAGTTTTATGAACTTCATAGTTTTAAAAAACTCCCAATATATTATAGGGCCAAAATAACATAGAAAGCTATTAAAAATGAACAACATGGCCAAGACATCATTTTAATGCCAATTATGAATGATTTTTAAATTATTTCCATTTAAAGAGGAAAAGATATTAAAATGTAAGTTCCTGGATAACTGCCACACACAAACATGTGATCTGTAGAAGGGAGAAGAGCATGAGAGAAACTAAACCCACAGGATATGGGCTTTCTATAACTCTACCTGGAAAAGCATATTGTTTAACTGTTAAGATTCTAAAATATAGAAAAAGAATAACAAAGTTAAAAAATAGAAAAAAAAACATGGAAATTGAAAAAATAGAATTTAATATATGGGAAATATTAAGTCAAAAACATCTATGAAGAAAGGCTAGATATAATCTATACAAATTTATTTTTTTAATTAAAAATCTACAAAGAATGAATTTTTGAGACACTGAAAAAAATAAAACAAAATTTAAAAAATAACAATAAAAAATTTAAAAATACAGAAAAAAAAGAATCAGATTTTTTAAAATGCAGAATGAGGGGTGCCTGGGTGGCTCAATGGGTTAAAGCCTCTGCCTTCAGTTTAAATCATGATCCCAGGATGGTGGGATCGAGCCCCACATCAGGCTCTCTGATCAGCAGAGAGTCTGCTTCCTCCTGTCTCTCTCTGCCTGTGTCTTTGCCTACTTGTAACCTCTCTCCCTCTGTATCAAATAAATAAAATCTTTTAAAAAATTCTCTTTAAAAAAATAAAATAAAATGCAGAATGTAAGACCAAATATGAATTTTATAATTTTGACCTAATATTGGACATTCAGTTCTACTCAAAACTTCATTTAAAATAGATTAAGATAATTCTATCGCTCTTTATAGGCTGAGAAAATTAATGTCTATCTTGTTCTTAAGACACTGAAAATTTTGAAAAATTTTAAGCCGGAAAGCAACATGATCAGATCTCTGTTTTTAATTTAAAAAAATCTTATCAGTGTGGATGGTTGGTAAGATAAATAAGGAAAATGGAAGGAAATGAACCTTATAACAAGAGGGAATCATGTCATTCATTCATTCTTATAATAAATTATTATATTATGCTTACTGTAATCTGGAAACTAGATACCCTGTCTACCACAGAATACAAGAAGGTAAGTTCTTGCTGTCATGGCACTTAGATTGTAGTGGAGAAACACACAGTAATTAAGAAAAAAGCTTCAAATGAGTCATTACAAATTGTTTCAGCACTTATGAAGAAAACAAACCAGGTGATATAATGGTAATTGTTAAGTGAAGTTTTCTTTAAATAGGGTGTCAGGAAACCCTCTCTGAGGAGGTGACACTTAAGCATGTGACAGAACACAGTACTCCAATGAATGCAGTGTCAGTAGGGAAGAGAGAAAATGTTTTGAAGACATTTGAGAGAGTAAATTAGCAAAACTTGCTTACCAACCGGATATAAGGATTTAAGGATTATTCTTAAGTTTTAGGTCAGAGCAACTGGCTGTCTGGCTGTATTAATAACTGAGATAGGAAATACAGGAAGGCTGCCAGGTGCCAGTCAGATATGTTGAGGTAACTGCCCTTGGAAATACCCAGTTGGTTATTTTTAGTTCTTCTGAAGGCACTTCAGCCATCCCATATCGACACCACACCATCAAGGGAATATATTTCTCCATACAGTTGAGGAATGAGGATGAATGGAATAATAAGACATAACTAGCCCAGGGGCACCTGGGTGACTTAGTGGGTTAAAGCCTCTGCCTTTGGCTCAGGTCATGATCCCAGGGTCCTGGGATTGAGCCCCGAATCAGGCTCTCTGCTCAGCAGGGAGCCTGCTTCCCCCTCTCCCTCTGCCTGCCTCTATGCCTACTTGTGATCTCTGTCAAATAAATACATAAAATCTTAAAAAAAAAAAAAAAAGACATAACACTAGCCCAGAAGCAAGTGTAAGCATACAAAATAATTTAATGAATGCTCATTTGCATTGCATTAATGAGAAGAAAAAAAGGAATACCCAGCTATAAAGATCTAGACAATTGATAAGCACTTGGAAAAAGTAAAATTTAGTTATATCTTCACTAAATGCTGTACATAAAATCCCAAATAAATTTAATGATTAAATGTAAAAAATGACAAATGATGACAAAGCAAGGAAGATACATATAAAAATACTGTGGAAATAAACATAGTTGTGGTATATACCCAAAACAATCAATTAGAAAATGTGAATCTATTCAAACTAGTTCTGAAAAATTTTATCTAGAAATAAATGTAAGGAGAAATGTGTACAACTGATATGTGAAACAATATTTTCAAAAGTCAGAATAACCTAAAAAGAAGACCAAAATAATAAAGGGTTTTAATATGCTCTTGATGGGTAAGAATTCTACCACTGAACCACCAAGGCCCCTAGCTTACCCTTGGAGAAGACTATTCAATATTATAATGAAGCACTCCTAATTCATTTATAAATGTAATGCAATTCTGTAAGGAATGTTTATCTTTTTTTTTTCTCTCCCTCCCTCTCCTTTTTGACTTGTTCTTTTGGGAATCCACCATTATTTGATTCCTAGTAGGAGGAGCCTAGTTGCCCAAAAGAGAAGACAACAAGCTTTCTAGAAACTGATGAGGACAAGACTGCTAAGCACTGCCCCCAGGTGCTTCAACCACATCAGGCCTTTAACCTGCAACTAATAATATAAAGAAGCAGAGACAAGTACAAATTCATTGTCGTGTGATGATGGTTACATTTAGTCAATAGCATTAATGCCACCATTCATTCTTTCATTCATTCAACTGATACTGACTGAAGGCCTTATTGTGTGCTTAGTGTGCTTTAGTGTTGGAGATGATGCTGTCCATAAAACAGACAGCGATGTTTGTTTCTCTATAGCCTTAAGACTGTTTCTCTGGAGAAGGAAAGAAGATAAAAAATATTAATGATAATAATAAAGCTTTTATTCTGGGGAAGGAGAACAGATGAAAATAATAACCATGATGATTAAGTGAATCACTTGTTAGGTAGTAATAAATGCAGCAGTCAGGGAGATGTGGGGCTAGGGCTGTGAATGACGGGCTGGGGTAGACCTCAATGCAAAAGTGAGATTTGAAATGAGACTTGTCTTAGTCTTGTGTCTCTAGAAAACAGACTGTAAAGGAAACACGTTTTGCTAGCATTTTATTGGGAAGTACAATCGCAGGGAAGAAGGAGCACCGGGAAAATGGAGTAAAACAGAGGATGAGATAGAACAAACTAAGGCAGAGTGTTACCGATCTAGACATGACTGTCTGGCACCCTGATTGCTCAGTTATACAAGATGTTTCCAGAGACATCACATGAACCTATTCTGCCTCCAACACAAGAGAAAAGGGAGAATTCATCTACTTTCTCCCATCCCCCTTTTGTCAAATTTCATCATGTAGGAATCAGCCCCTCACACTTCTGAGTTGCACATGCGGGAGCCTAATAAAACGGATAGCTAGTGCCCATTGTCTTAAAGGTCAGTGCAATACGGAACCTCAAAACAGTAGGTAAGAGAGAGGTTGTACCCATATAGTGGAGAGGCATGAAGAGTAGCAGGCATGGTGGGGACATCAACCTAAAGGAAGCAGTTGCCACACCAACAGCTTAGCTCCAGCCCCATGGGCCAGGGCAAGCCACTATTATCTGTAGAACACAGATCATGTGTGTAATCTGAGGGTGGTGTAAAAAGTGCAGCCAGTGCACTCTGGTGGCAAGGGACTGAAGAAGAGGCAGGCAAAGTGGAGAGAGACAAGTTGGGAATGATAGAGCCAGAGCACTGTAGTCATTTTAAAGACATTGGTTTTACTTGGAGTAAAAAGAGCAGCTATTGCTATATTACATTTTTAAAAGGTGACTCTAGTTGCTGTGCTGAAAATAGACTGTCAAGAGCAGGTGTTGGCATGAGGTGATCAATTGGCAATCCACTGCAGAAATAAATCCAGAGCTTGTGATGGTGCTTGAACCAGAGTAATAGTAGAGGAGGAAAGAAGGAAAAGATTCTGGACATAATTTAAAGGTAGAGTCCACAGGGTTTCCTTGCTCCACACTTTTTGCAAAGTCAAATTTCCAGGGGATGAAGAAGCTTGTAAAACTGTTAAAAATAGGGAGATGGAGAGGAGAAGGGAGTTGAGGGAAATTGGAAGGGGAGGTGAACCATGAGACTGTGGACTCTGAAAAACAATCTGAGGGTTTTGAAGGGGCGGGGGGTGGGAGGTTGGGGGAACTAGGTGGTGGGTATTAGAGAGGGCATGGATTGCATGGAGCACTGGGTGTGGTGCAAAAACCATTTTTTTTTTTTTGAATACTGTTACGTTGAAAAGAAATTTAAAAAAAACTGTTAAAAATAAAATCAGAAAGACATTAGAAGGAACTACAGTCAGAGATAAGGAAGCCTTCTTAACATCCCCAAATTCAAAAGCCATAAACAATATCAACATTAAATGAATAAAATTAACAGATAAGCAACAGAAAAGTAGAAAATACATGTTAATGTAGATGCGATCAAAGTTTAGTACCTAGAATATAGAAGGTAGGGACGCCTGGGTGGCTCAGTGGGTTAAGCCTCTGCCTTCGGCTCAGGTCATGGTCTCAGGTCCTGGGATAAAGCCGCAAGTCAGGCTCTCTGTTCAGCAGGGAGCCTGCTTCCCCCTCTCACTGCCTGTCTCTGCCTACTTGTGATCTCTGTCTGTCAAATAAATAAATAAAAATTTTTAAAAATATATTGTTTTAAAAAAATAGAATATAGAAGGTATTTCTAAGTGACAAAGAGAAAGTTGAACAACTTAACGGGAAAGAAAAGGTAAAAAATATGCTGAGGGTATTAGCTAGGGGAAATGCAAATAGCAGTACCCACACAAAAGACACACAACCTTGTCAGTTAGTGGCGGACACAAATTAAAATAGCAATGAAATGCCAGTTTTCATCCATCATGTTGGCAGAAAAGAAGTTGAAACATTCAAGTGTTGGACAAAGCGTGATTGAGGGAGCTCATATACTGTCCACGAAAGTATATCATTGGTCAATACACTGAGAAGTACAATAAAATATATGAAAGTGTAAAATAGCTGTCTTCTCAGCCCAGCAAATCCACTTGCAACTTGTTTGAGAGAAATTTTCTCATATCACTAGAAAAAAGCCTATGTATGATTTTCACTGTGCTATTGAAAAATTAGAAGTTTCCTTAATTTCCACCAACAGAGGACTAGTTAAAGCTGTGAAATATACACACCAGGTAAAAGAATAGAATATATCCATAGGTCCTAACTTGGGAAGATACCTAATACATAACAGAAAAGGAAGTTGACTGAAAATGCATGAGGAAATAATATTTGCATGATAAAAGGGTATGATGCTGATCTATGTAGAAATTTTCTGAGTCCCCACAATTGTGAGGTTAGGTAGAGAAAAATATAGTCATTATTAGGTAACTGTGACATTAAAATAGTCCATTTTATTTATTTTTTAAATATTTTTATTTATTTATTTGACAGAGAGAGATCATAAGTAGACAGAGAGGCAGGCAGAGAGAGAGGGGAAAGCAGGCTCCCAGATGAGCAGAGAGCCTGACTCAGGGCTCGATCCCAGGACCCTGAGATCATAACCTGAGCCGAAGGCAGAGGCTCAACCCACTGAGCCACCCAGGTGCCCCCAAATAGTCCATTTTAATAGCTGAATTTTAAAATTAGTTCCTGGACTCAAGTGAAATATCTACCCCTACATGTCAAACTAAATTATTTGTCAGTCATTCTCTTACTGATTATCAGATATGACTTCAAATAATACAATAAAAATACAATGTAAATCAACTGCAGTATGAAAATGAAAATCATGCAAAATTTGTAACACTGCATGAAGTCCGTTAAAGTGATTTGGGGAACAACACAAGTCACAAACCAGACTACTCAAAATTAGCAATTTAAAGAAGAGAAGAGAAGGAAGCACGGTAATAAAATGAAGACTTTAAACAAAATAGTTTTAAGATTGAAATGTTTAGCAAACAGAGCTTGGATGCATTAGCAAAAGTGTTCTGCTTTAGAATTCTGTGTCCAACTCTGCATAGAATTTAAATGTCGAATGTGAAAAAATTGATTTCATATCATTCTTTTATATAACTTTGTCAGAAAACTTCTAGGAAAACACTATCGATTCATTCCTTAGTAGGCCCAAAATAAGAGCAATTAAAAATGATACTTTTTTTATTAGATAAAATAAAGAGAGATATTCCATTTTTAAAATTTAGTCTTATTTTCAAGATACAATGCCAATAAAAGCTTTTCCCATGTATCTACAATGACATATTGACCTTTTAGTAAGGAATTTACATTTAAGTGACATCTCACGTAAATTATACTAAATCCATAGACAAAGTATTCAAATGTCTTGGTGCAGCTTTAAGCTTTGATAACTTTTGAGGTATAGATTCTACAAATCGACCCTCCCCCGAACTTGAAAGTATTTATTTCATTTCCAGTATATGCATTTAACTTTCTGAATCATACATTTTTAATTTTGTTCTAGTCTTTCTCATTGAAGATGGGAAACATTGACTGAAAAGAATTTAAAACGTATTATTTAAATTCGCAAAATAAATGTAAAGAAATTCAAGGGGCACCTGGGTGACTTGGTCGGTTTAGTGTCAACTCTTAGTTTTGGATTGGGTCACCATCACAGAGTCCTGAGATCAAGCCCCACATGAGGTTCTGAGTCTGCTTGTCCTTCTCTCTCATCCTCTGCCCTACCCCCCACTCATATGTGTGAGCGCTCTCTCAAATAAATAGATCAATCAATCAATCAATCAATAAAATATGTTTTAAAAATTCAAATAATTGAAGTTTTAAATTATGTGTTTTTTAAGTTTTTAATACTTCTGATGTTTCTAAATCTTAAAACTACTTACCTGTGTGTGCATGTGTAGGCATATATCCTTCCTAAAACTATAAAAGATAAAATAAAAGGCTTCTGTTTTTTTGAGGATTTTATTTTTACATAATCTCCCCACCCAATGTGGGACTTGAACTCACAACCCAAGATGGAGAGTCACATGCTCTACCAGCTGAGCCAGCCAGATGCCCTCCAATAAAAGACTTCTAATTGATGTTTAGAAAAAGAAAAAGCAAGTCCTCAGAATCTATTGATAGAGACATACAGATCATGTTTCTTGAAGAAAGAATCAAACTTAAAATATATAAATTCTTCTCAAAGTTAATGCTAGCTAGAATTCAAGAATTATTTATGAAATCTGATACTCGTTAAAAAAAATATTCTGGTAATGTTAAAGATGGAAATTAAGAATTTATTCAAGGAGTTCCTTATAGGCTCAGTAGGCTAAGCACCTGACTCTTGGTTTCCACTCAGGTCTTGATCTCTGGATCATGAGATCAAGCTGTGTCAGGCACAGCGCTCAGTGCAGAGTCTGCTTAAGACTTTCTCTCCCGCTCCTTCTGCCCTTCCCCCACATGCATGCACGCACATGCTCTGTCTCTCTCTCTAAATTAAATAAATCTTTTTATAAAAGGCTTTATTTGTTTTTGCAGCAGCTAAGATATTTTGGCCTCACCTCTGAATACCACAAGGACATGTGGATTTATAGCTGCAAGGTGGAAAATGGATAGGAAATTTCTAAGAAGAGACATCATGAGTAGGGAGATTCTGGATAAACAAACTTAACAGGATTCTTGCTGAAGGCCAGGGTGATCAGATACTGAGGTTTGAGCATTGGAGGAAAGGAATTTGATCAAATACCCTGGGGGATTAAATATTAGGCATAGGAGGTCTCTCTACCCTGACTTAGCAGGAGACTTGCTAAAACCCAACTCTGCAGAGATGGTAATGGATGCCCAAAGTCAGAGCTTAGTCCTGACCAAAGTTTGGCCAAGAAAAGTGTCTTTGTCACTCCAAGATTCTTTTAAGGAAAAGAAGCTTACAAGTCTCCAAAACAAAAATTTGATTAAAAAAAAAAAAAATTTCCAAGACTGGGCTCTGGCATAGCAGCACAGCTCTCATCTAGCCCCCATCAGCTTCATCACAATCAAACAAGACAGAGGGCACAAAGATCTGATAGAAGAGATCATTAAGGTCTGAATGCAAAAGGGATGCCATCTTGTAACTCTGATGTTCTTTTGGGTCTCTGGAGCGATATTATATTAACCTTATTCTTCCTGGAGCTGGTTGGAACTAAGGACTGGTGTGGCCATGGTGTGGGACAGCTTGGATGCAGTGAAGTTGGGTGACTAATCTAGCAGATTCTAAGCCAGGTTCCATTTTGGAGGACTTTTGTATTTAAGTTGACACAGACATCATTCGTGGTAGTGATTCAGTAAAAAGTCCTGAAGAAGAAATCAGCCAATGATTTAAGTCTTAAGAATTGGTTGACTACATGTCTGTCCTTAAGACTGGAGGCATAAATAAGAGGTAGACAAAGCATCTGCCTCCTTGGACACCACTTGATATGTCCCTAGATAAAGCTCTTCATTCCACTAATCTGAAAGTAACAGGATCAATGATCCTTTTCTAAAGCAAATTTATGAAAAAAAAAAAAAAAAAGAAAAAGAAAAACTTTTGGCTCAGTTAGTAGAGCATGTGACTCTTAATATCAGAGTTGTAAGTTCAAGCTCTACTTGGGGTGTAAAGATTACTTAAAAAAATAAAACCTGGGGCGCCTGGGTGGCTCAGTGGGTTAAGCCTCTGCCTTTGGCCCAGGTCATGATCTCAGAGTTCTGGGATCGAGCCCTACATCAGGTTCTCTGCTCAGCGGGGAGCCTGCTTCCCCTTCTCTCTCTCTGCCTGTCTCTCTGCCTATTGTGATCTCTCTCTCTCTCTCTGTCAAATAAATAAATAAGATCTTTAAAATAAAATAAAATAAAATAAAATCTTAAAAAAAAAACTTTTGGAAACTGGAAAAAAGAAGAAAGAGAAGGGGAAGGGAGAGGAGAAGAATGACCACCACCATGACCACCATCACCAGTAGCAGGGACGATTAAACACTGCAGCAATGAGGAAATAGATCAATTTAATAATGTATACTTAGATTTACAAATGTTCATGAATTAGTGGAGAAGGGATGGCACTGTGACCACTATCAGTTGAGGGGAAAAATTGAAATTAGGTTGCTACTGCATACCTTACATAAAAGTAAGTACCATATGGTTTAAAATTTTAACAACACAAAAGCACTTGAAAAGTATAAATAAAAGTATGAGAGAATGTGGTAGTAATATGGGAGTTTGAAAGTTCTTCCTAAACAAGTTAGAAGGTTTAGAACCACAAGAGAGAAATTAGAATTGATCATAGAAAAATGTGAAAATTTCATGTAGAAAGAAACCACATATAAAGTTAAATTATAAACAAAGGACTGAGAATTTTTTTCAAAATGTTTAATGGGTACATGGTTTATATACATTGCTTTTAAAAAGTCTCTATGAACCACTACTGAGAAAGCAAATAACCCAGTATAAAACTAGGCAAAGAATATCAACAAATAAATCACTAGAACAAAGATTCACATTTTTTAAAATTTGATGAAAAATTTATTCAATAGTTATCTAGAAATCTAAATGAAAACAATAAGGAAATCTGGTTCAATTTGGATGGGTAAAGTAAGTTGATCAAAAAAATTTAAAGCTCAATCATACCTAGTGCTTGTGAAAATACAAAAAAAAAATAAGAAAAACTGACATCCTTATACTGTGTGATAGTAAATTATTATCATCCTTTTGGGAACAATTTGTCAGAATCCTCGCAAAGCATGTATTGCCTTTGACCCAATTATTCCACTTGCAGAAACATATGGTTCATAAACACAGTCTGTTTTACCTCAGCCCATGTTTCTTGAATATGAATTACTCATTCTTGATTCATAAATAAGGGGATGAATGCAAATATCAAACAGAAGTTGTGTAGGTTTATACGTTATTTTTTCCAGGCAAAGGAAGCTTGGAAAGCACGAGTAGAAATAAAAACTTTGAGGAGAAAAAGAGTCACAGCTGGGCTAATACAGTAGTACCAGGACTCCCATTCAGCTCTTTTTTTTAGAAAATCAAAACTCAGTGCCTGCACCCAGGCTTTTCCTATGATGGCTCACCCTCAGTCCTATTTCACTCACCTGATGGCAGTTTTTCCTGCCACCTGTGCTCACCTTCGTGGCACTCATCCAGCTCATAGCACCACTTCGTCTATAAAGGTAATGCTCCTGCATTTCCATTTAGTGATTTTTTTTTTTTTTTTTTTTTTTTTTTTTACATTTTTGATATCCATTGTGTCAGCCTGCAGGCACACAGAGCTCTCTTGGCAGGGAAGTCCACACAATCTCCCCAAGTACCAACTTGTTTTTGTTGGCGCTCTGGTTTCAAAGGCCCATAGGTATTAAGTGGTCTCTCAAAACCCTATTTTATGCCCTGGAAACTTAACTGCTCTATCTCAAAGAATATGAGGTTTTTCAGGAGTTCATAGATAGTATTAGAGAAAAAAGCCTAACCTCGCACAAGTTAACAACAAGATAATGGGTACAAGGTTGATTGTTGCAGGAGTATTCACAATGGTATATCATCAGAAACCTCAAGTCTATCTATTGGGAAATGGTTGGATAAAATGTTAGGATCCTATAGAATCCTAAGCCACTATCAAAAAGAGATAAAGTCATAGGCATGGAAATTTCGCCAAGATTTATTAAGTTTAAAAAGTTACTAAGCAATATATATTTTTAAAATTAAAATGAGGAAAATAAATTTAAATCTACTTGTACCAAACTGTCCCCAATCATTACATATAAGGATGCAAAATTAACAATGAAGAACTTTCCTGTTCTAGTAAATATGTTTTTATACAATATAAGGCTTTTTGAAATAATATGCAAATAGTCATCAATAATTTTTGTAGTGATTTTTACCTAATGTACTTTAAAATTCAAACACCAAAAATCAACAAGATAATTTTCAGCTCTTAGGATAAGTGAGGATAAAAGGTGGTGGGAGATAAAAAAAGATGAATAGCCTGCATTAGTAATTGCAAATGTTTATTTCAAAAATTATAAGTAAAACTACATATATGAACTTGAAGGATATATGCAATCAATATAACTGATGTAAGCCAAAATCTTCATTAACCTGGGAGCACACCAAAAAATACATGCAGTTTTCTGAAATTGTAGATGCACAGCCTCACCTCCAGAAATCTCACTTCAGTCAGGAGAGGAGGAACATGAAAGTTGGACAAAATAACCAGGTATTGAAGAGCTGTACATCTGTGGCAAGGAACAAAGTACGGGGATGGCTAAAAGGAGGATAGATGGTTAGGGTGTGAAGAAGAGCAATGCTTTCCTTGCCTGAGTTCAGAATCAATTAAAAGACAAGGAAGTCAGGCAGAGGAGAAACAGAAAATCAGTGTACATGACGACAGTATCGGAGAACATTGCTCAACTACGTATCCATGAGAACTTAACACCAGACCCCAGAATTAGACATTTATTCTACTTACAGTCAATCCTTGGGAACTACAAGCACCCCACCCCTACAGAACCTACCCAAATAAGATTTACTTATGAGGTGCAGGCAAATCCCAAGAATAGGAAAGCCTCCGCTTCACAAGCCCAATTCGTATTCCTACCCCCCAGTTTACCAACCAGATTATTCACTCCCTCCTCACATGAAGGAGAGAGTGAAGACTGAGGGCAGGAGTGTTAATCTGTCTTTCATGTAGGAACAAGGAGGCAAGCAAAAGTGGGACCCACCTCTTCTTACAAAGAGTCCGAGGGAAAGTGGATATTTAAATGCATAATTAAGGAGAGTCACAGAAGTAATGGAAAGATTTCAAAGAATAATCAATTCACATTTATAAATATATCTATATATATGTACAATTTATATATAAATTTTTATAAAGCATACCTTAAAACCATTTCTACCATTTTAAAGAAAATGTGTTCTTTTCAGTTTTTTTAATATAACTTCTGCATCAGGTAAACTTAAATCCCTTATATAAAATGTAAAATACATCTTTAAACTCGACTTACAGTTTTGAGAATATAGGATGTTCCCTGAAACAGTGATCCTCTGAAGAAAAAGAGTTGAAATTTACATCTTAAGTATCAAATAATATCCCTTAGAATCCAAATTTGCCACCAACCTATTTTACTTTATATCCTATCATAATTTAGTAGAGATCAAAATTTTTCCATGATCTACATGCAGGCAAAAATTATAAAAGGCAATATATAAAGAACAACAAACTACTTACAGATTCATTATAACTAGTGGAGTACTATAGAAATTTTCAACTGAAAGAATATTTATGTCAAAAGAGGTAATGAGAAACAAAATGAATTGATAGACTCTCTTAATTTAAATTAGTAAGTAAAAGGCCTTTACAAATTCAAGCACCCTGTTCTTATCAGGACACATATCCTCAAAATACCTTAACCAGAGTAATTTAGGAATGGCTAGAGATTATATTTAGGATAAAAAATCAATTTTAGCTTTTTTTACTTATTTGATCCTTTCTCTCTCTAATATGGGAATATTAGAGAAAGGACCAACTTATAACTAAAATTCTTCTCCCCTTGCACATTTCAGGTAGCAGCCTGCAGGGATTTGAGAAGGCTTCTTCCGGTTATATTTGTGATAAGTACTGCAAAAATATTCATCTACCTGCCGGGGGTGGAGGGGTGGGGGATTACACTTCCTCACTGTGTTGAATACTGGCTTGTCATGTGACTTACTTTGGCCAGTGAAATATGAAATAGGATATCTCACTCTGCTTGCTTCACCATACTTTACCCCACTATGTCATGAGGACTAGCAATGTTCTGGAGAAGCTGATACCATCAACCTGGGTCTTAGAATGGGATAATGGTGGACATGAGGCATATAAACATTTGCTGTTGTAAGACCTTGAGAGTTTAAAGTTGCTATTGGCTGTGTTAGAGCATACCTATCCCTACAAATACCAAGAATCATCAAGAGAAAGGAAAGGAAATGCCTTTGATCTACTTTCCTCTTCTATATTAAAAGTAAGTAAAAATAACTCTTTTAAAAACTTAGTGCTTGAATTGACTGATTAAAACAGAGAAATGATCATCTGCTCTAGTAATATGTAGACTTTATCCCTTACCATCTTTATTTCTGTGTAAACTGGTAGCTACTTGCTAAGTATGGAAACTTTATTTTAGTCCTGCCTTTAGCCTTAAAAACCCATCATCTGACATCTGATCTGGATCTATGTGAATGGCCATTTATTAAAAGTCAAAATTGTATCAACTTTTCTCCCATGAGGAGAAAAAATAATGCATTGTATTTTAGTTCCTGACTCAAATAATCTTCTGTTTATTTTTAGTGTGAATAAGCATACTTTAAATTATAAGATAATGAATACTGATGGTGCTTTTAGAAAACTATGTAATTTTCATATGAAAAATACTAATCTTAACACTTTCCTAGGTAAAGTGGGTTATGGCTTACCAAAAAAGAGCTTGATGCTTTCAATTAAAATAACATTGCTGGAAAGAGTCTCACCACCTTTATTTGACTTGCACTTCTGTTGCTGGAGACAAGCTGCCAAATGTGTCTAGAATTGATTAATAAGGAGAATAATTGCCTCCTACTAATTTTAATCTTTTGTACAGCTTTGTCTCTCATGGGATAAATATGGGAACTATATGGCTTTATCATCAAATCTGAATCTAACCATCCCCTTGCCAGCAGCCAATGAGCTGCAAACATAAATTAAAGTAGATTGAGGATTATATTGCTTGGCTGTTTGAAAATTTATATTACTGCAAAGCATGCAAGCAAAGAGTAGCAGATGGGCAATACTGAGCAAAATTTTCTTCCTGGATATTGCCCATCTGTTTTCCTTTTTGCAATTCTACTTCAAACTATTCTAGACATACTAATTTTTCCTCCTTCCTTTTTTTTGGTGGTTTCATAAATTAGTTACATGAATTTTCTATGGTCAAACAATTAATATGGAGGTGATAATTTCAATATAAGCAATAATAATAATTACTAATTTATATTATGTGCTTATTAGATTCCAGTCACTCTCCCAAAGCTCTGTGCAACAAAAGGTAACGTTTTTCTTGTTTAACATGGGCAAAGACGATCTCTTATTTACAGTGTTTTATTTATAGCCTTAAGCCAAGAATTTTGAAATTTGAGCAAACCAGCCCTTTTTAAGGAGTCCTTGAATTTAGAAAAAAAAAATTCTCATATTCATTGAACTTCCTTTCATACTCAACTGTAACAGCTATTGGTCTCTCATAGCCTTACTTTGAATCGTTATTCTACAGTAGATGACCCCAGGGGATTATTTAATTAGTGGCTCAGGTACCACATGCCATTGGCTATCAACGTTCTATCCTTTAATATTTACTAGAATTCTTCTGCCTTTAGGCCAGTTCACAAATCCCAGATTTCTTAACGTGCCTGTGCTCATGTTCTCCTCCCTGCCTAGGCCATTCTCCCCTTGGGCTTACTGATTGCAACCGTTTCTGGTCCTAATTTTATATTAGTCAGGGATCATCACTGAAAGCAACAAAGAATGACACTGGCTGATTCAAGAGAAAAGAATGTTTCAGAAGGTGTTCCAGACAGAGGCCACACACCAAGGGCAGCAGCCAGATCATCCCCTCTGAGCTGGCCACTCCTCATGCTGCTCTTGCCACTGTTGAGCATTCCAAGCCACTGGAAGCACCATTAACAATTCTGAATGTCACATCCAGGACTCTCCACACTATCACTGCTGCATCTGGAAGGTGGTTATTACTGCTATAGTTATCTCTGCCTTCCACCAAACACATTCACTTCCTTGTATATTTCTTTGCATCATTATCCCATAATTCAAAGTATAGGTACATGCATTTGGTTTCCAAGCCTAAGTACGTGGAAAGGAGGCTGGACATGAGAGCATCATAAATACCTGCCAATCAACTTCTACAGAGAAAATCAACTCCATCTTCCCCAGGGTTTTTAGGTAGGGAATTCCCTGTATATAAGACAATGGTATAATGGATAGCTGTATAATGTATAATGAATAGCTTAAACAAACAAACAAACAGAAAGGCAACCATTCAATATGAATTTAATATAAAAGAACAATTCTTCTCAATGCCAGGCAATGTTTCATGAGCTTTCTATCTTTTTATTTTTTATTTTTCTTTAAGATTTTACTTATTTGACAGAAAGAGAGCAAGCGAGAGCAGGAACACAAGAAGGTGGAGTGGGAGAGGGAGAAGCAGGCTTCCCAATGAGCAGGGAGCCCGATGTGGGGCTCAATCCCAGCACCCTGGGATCATGACCTGAGCCGAAGGCAGATGCTTAATAACTGAGCCACCCACATGCCCCTGAGCTTTTTATCTTTTAATTCATTAAATTCTTACATTATTTTCCCCATTTTTGAAGAGAAACTAAAATACAGTGAGGTTAAATAGATTCTCTGAGGTCACAGCTAATAACTGACAGGAAAAAAATTATATTTCAATGTATTTCAGGTCTGTCAGATGCCAAATTCACCTTCTTACCCATTACGGGCATTGTTTATAATTGCATAATTAACTTTCTCATAAGGTCCAAAGTGTATAGTAATTTTCACATACAATATTGCTTATCTTTTGGAGAAAAGTGATAAAGTGCTAAGGAAATGTCATATGAAAGAAGAATGTAACATTATGATTGAATTTTAAACCTGACTCATTAGATTAAGACTTTAGCCATAGGCTTAAAATTTCTTAGGATTCTGAAACTGGGTCAGAAGACTCTAGTTATAAAATTACACTTTACTTTAGAATATATTGTAAAGCTCAGAGCAGAAATCAGCAGACATTTTTTTTTTCCTGCTTTGGGACAATGACTCAATAACCTACTTTCTGGATCACAAAGATAATAAAGAAAGAGATATTGCCAGAGGTACTTTTTTCTTCATTGGACAACAAAATAGTAAAGTAATGAATTCTGACACTGATAGTGACTATACATTACAAAAGGATGCTTCTTTCAAGGCTTAAATCATTAATTTAGTAACACTTTTATATTGTTTTTGAGTATTTTCATATTTTAGGTTAATGGTATCATTCATATACATTTTGAGGTAGCTTGGCCAAAAAATGAGAACGAAAAGACCAATAAATGGTAATAAGGTTGCATTAGTTCCCAGATGCCATGGTCTCACTCTGTTTGTTATGTATGGGATATGTACGTAATAGGTGCTCTGTAATCATCAATAGATTGAAGAAATGCCAATGCTTTGACTCATCAGTGATTACCCAACTACTAATCTTCCCATTGGTTTTGAAGACTTCTTCATTCTATTCAAACATATGTTTTCATGTTTCTTGATTTCATCAGTTGATTTCATCTTCTACCTTACTGAAAAGAGCAAAAGTATCTCACATGAACTTTAAACACTCATCTCCATTTCAATTTTTCCTGTCATTGTACTTCTTCCTCCCTTCCTCATCTTTCTTCTCTCTCTCTCCCAGCCCCACCTTTCATTTTGTTCCCTGCTTTTCTCCCTATCTTTTACTTTTTCTCTCTCACTTCCTTTCGCTCTTCCTTCTTAATTCCTTTCTCCCTCTCTTTTTCTTCAGAAAAGACAAGCCAGGAAATCAGAAACAGAGAAAAGAAAAAAACAGAACAGTGATCAATTAGAAGGAAAGTCATGAGTTTGAGTTTTAGGGACAAGATTTAAGTCCCTGAAGGGAAGTTTAAGATGGAAGCAGGATCAAATACTCCATAAGCCTAGAGGAGCCAGAGGATAAGAAGAGTGATTAAGGGACTTTGATGACATAAAGGATAATTCCGGTTCATTTTGGTAGTGAAAAATTTATTGAAGGTCAATGAGGGGCCAAGTCCAGCCCAAGACAAATGCACAAATACAAAGATAAATGTGATATGACCCTTTGCTAGAACATCTCACTGTCCAGGGGAAGTGGCAAAACAGATAAAAACTAAAAAACCTTTTATAAAAAAATACTCTAAAGAACAGAAAGAGCATGTATAAAGTGCTATGGAAAGTACATGAAGGAGTGTATTACTGTGAGCTCCTCTAAGAATAGATCCTGAGCCAAGAGTTAGAATGCAAACGTTTTTTTTTTACAGAAAGGAGCACAGCATTCAGAGGGTACACTATTAAGCTATCTGTGATAGAATCTCCAGGAAACACAGTAAAACACATACCTCAAGATTATTCCAGCAAAGCACATCCCCACATTACATAGCATTGTATGATACTTAGTAATTAGGGGCTGCTCCCAATGAATGTTAATTCCCAGGTATTTCTATACCTCATCTCTTCTTCCCAGTTCTTATTTTGTGAGGTAAACTGACTAGCAGGGTGACAAAATAAGTCCAACAGCCCAAAGGCTGCCATTAGGCCCAAAAATGACCATTGGAAATCAGGCTATTGTACATAGAAAGAAATGGCAGAACCGAGGGGGATATAGACCAAACACAAATGATATCCATTGCAAAAAGCAAGGGTCAGAAAAAGCTACAAGGAGAGGTGAATTTGAGTGTGGCCTTGAAATACAAATGGGGCTTTTTGGACTAATAAGTAATGCAAGATCAAAAAAAGAAAAAAAAATGCAAGATCATTTTAGAAAGAGAAAATGAGAAAATATGTGGTTGGAACATATTGTATACGTCTATAAAATAGCATACATTTCAGAGCAGATAGAGTATGTTCACAGGCATAGAGACAAGCCTGGAAAGGTACCCTGGAATCGTTGTGAAAATTCCTGTATGCCATGGGGCAGATATACTCAGCTGGCTAAAAAAAGAGTCATCAAAGGGTGCAGATCAAAACCATGTTTTATGATCGTCAGCATTATAGAATGCTGTCTTCTAAGTGCCTCCTGTAAATTTTCTTTCCTATTCCTTGCAACTAGGAACTACTGTCCCCATTTTATAGACTAGGAAACCAAGGAACAGAGTAGTTAAGCAACTTGCCCAAGGTCAGGCTGAAAAGGAAGAGCTAGAATCTTAATGCAGGTAGTCTGACATCTGGGTTGTGACTCTTTGCCATTGCACATATTAATTTCAATGCTTCTGGGAGTGTTTGAACGGCAAACTAAAAATGGAGACTCAACAGCAATGGAAACCCAGAAGAGACAATACCAAATGACTGGATAAAAGATAATGGAATTCTCAGAGTAGGAAAATAAGAATTGAGATAATCAGATGAGACTGGCTTTTGAGGTAAAAAGCATAGGATTTGATGAACAATTACATGAAGAATATGAAGTAGAGAACAGAGTTAATGACAATAACAAACTTCCTTAATTGGAATTCTTAATGATATTACCAAAGTAGAGAATTTCATAGAACATGTTTCTACCCATAAAGATAATGAATTCATTTAATTAATTCATGCACCCTACCAACAGAAGCAAGCCAAAATCTCAGTTTTCAGGAATAAAGAAGTGGGAGCTGGATTAGTGCTCATGGTGATGATTTTGAGCCTCGATCTACTGAATAAGTGATCTTTACTCTTCCTTCCCTTGTATTTAAACCAGTTTTAGAATAAAGCTGGTGGAGACAACAATTGTGAAAGAAGAAAAATTGTAGAGCCTGAATGAACCAGTCCAACTCTGACAGCTAGTTCCATACTCTAAAATAATATTATTAAAGCTGCATAGGTTTATTTTTTCTTTTAGCAATTTCATAGGAAATATGATCCATTTTACTTCAATGTCTGTTGCTCCGTATAAGGTTCTTGGTTGAATACCTGAAACTATTATTTCTACTATAAACAGAATAAGAGCTATATGAAAAGCTATATAGTATAACGTACATACTTGAAATTTACTTTATAAATTTTTTTTTACTTAAAATCATTAAAAAATATTTCAGAATTAGGGCAATGATAGAGAAGTCATTCATGCCATCCATCAAAGACATTACAAGTTTTCCTCACAAGTAAGTATTTCTGAAATCTACTGACTTTAAGCAATCTAAAGAATTACACTCTAAAGATTTCCAAATGTAATGCTAGCTTCTCATAACATAAAAGGGACCTCTGAGTCTTTCCTAATTGATTTAATTCTCCATGTCTCCGGTGATCAAACTAACCTCAAACTTAAAGAAACTTACTATTATTTACATGACTGAAGTCAGAAATAATTAAAATGAAAACAATGTGGGGATAGCTCTTGAAATACATAGCATAAGTGGAATATACCATTCTTTGCCTTGAGATTCATGAATCATCTTTGTTTTGTTCTTTTTGTTTGTTTACTTTTTTAAGATCACAGAGCTCAGAACTGGGCTTTTGTCTGCATCTCTTCCAATATGAAATAATCTTACTAATGGCAATACTTCAAATACCTCTGGATCATGATCCTCTCTGTCAATGAAAAATACTCACCACCCCCACCCAGTGCCCCACCATCTGTTACCTCATAAATGCTAACAAGTGACTTTCTGGTCTTACTTCAACATTTCCCTGAAGTTTGCTATCTACCAAGGCACTGTAGGGGCTGCTCTCTGTACCCTCCATGAAAATATTATTTCAGAATAAGAACAACTTCTCTTATGGCTTTCAAAGCTATAAACCCACTAGAGAACAAAATGACACTGAGGTCTCTTCAATTATTATTCTGTATGTGTCATGCTGTGTTGCTCAGCTAAAATAAACAAGTGAAATGTCTCTTTCTCTCTCTCTCTCTCTGTCACATTTTAAACCAGAGTATTTAATCAACATGGCTGGAGCTTCCTTTGGTTCATGGAGTCCTTTATAGAAAGAGTCCATGGGTCTGTCTCTGCGTGGTGTCAGGTTCCCATCCTAACCAAGTACAAACCACATCTAAGTCTTTGTCCTTTGTGCAAATAAATTCCTGAAAGGCCTGAATAAGCAGTGGCTTCATTAACATACAGTATACAGTATCTCAACTATCAAATTGTGGGTTGAGCCTGCTCTTCTCAAGAGTTTTAAGAAATATTAGAACTATAATCTTTCTGGGGAATTTAAGCATGGTTTGGCCTGAAGATATGTACACTATGGAGGTGTCCTTCCTGAAAATCTTTTCCAGGCTAAACAATGTTTCCTTATCCCTAATCCTTCTAATTCCTCCAAGACAGACATATACCCATGTTTATTTGCTCTGTGTAGTTGTGACATGTGGATAAAAATGCATAAAAAATACTGAAGAATTTTGGCTCTAAAACCTTAAAAGGTTTGGTTCGGGCTCTTATTTCACTTATTTGAACTGTAAACAAAATTGCCTTTTGCAGTCCCTAAAGAATTTAAAGGAACTGTCAACTTTTAACACAAGCCATTCTGAGCTTGTGCTGTAATACTGACTTAATGTTCTCTAAGCTCATTCTACTTGGAGTTTTGCCTCAGCTCATCCAGGGTGATTTGCTAAAACCAAAAAGACAGAAGAGAATGTTAACTCTTTGCCTCCTCAGACTCAGTAGTCAGTTCTGGAAGTCTATTTGAAGGAAAGAGGTGGGACTATTTGCTGATATCAGAGAAGTAGGGGGAGAGATAAAACCATGTACAACCCGGATATACATTGTACTTTGGCATACTTAAATCATTCAGTATTCAACCAGATCAAGAAATGCAGGGGCACCTGGATGGCTCAGTGGGTTAAGCCTCTGCCTTTGACTCAGGTCATGATATCAGGGTCCTGGGATCAAGCCCCACATCAGGCTCTGCTCAGCGGGGAGCCTGCTTCCCTCTCTCTCTCTGCCTGCCTCTGCCTACTTATGATCTCTTTCTCTCTGTCAAATAAATAAGTAAAATCTTTAGGGGGGAAAAATGCAATATCATCCATGCTTCCAGAAGAAAAATTGTCTGAACTGAGCATAATGGAACCGCATGACAAGTGTCTTCCAGATGTCATGAAGAGCTAAGGTACATTTTCAAAACCAGTGTTCAGTTCTCATCCCTGGTAACGCCCTCATTTGGGACACATTACCCAATACACACAACCACAGTCATTTAAGACTCTTAGAAATCCAGATCCATAAACTTCAAATTTTACATAGAAAAGTAGGTAAAACCTCTCAGATTAGAGGTTCTATGTGAGAAAAAAATGTCAAGCAATTATGGGGAATATCCATGGGTATTTTCCTTAGATGTGGTTTTATTTATTTCTAGACATAATTTAAGATGTATAGCTGTATATACAAAAGCCTCAAGATTAGTTTCTGTGATTTTTGTGATTCTTTTTCTGATTTTGATAAAAGTGATTGTAGTACATTTGTTAGTCATCTAGTTGGTACCTATTGGCTTCTTTATTTTCCCTAAATTCATTAATTTCAATTGGAATGGTAGATATACCATTCCACCATGTGGCTCATGTGTTCTGGGGAAAGTTAAATTTGGGGAAGTAGCAGTTTGTTGACCTAAGCCAGTAGGTATACTTCCATTCTCCTGCATAGTGACTGGTTCAAATGGATGTGACCTTAGCCAATCCAGCCAGAAATTAAATTCTAAAAAGTAAATTTTAGGACTTTCATTTAAATCCTTGAGAAAAAAAACACTTCTATTTCTGCAGGATGTGTGGTTTCAAAGACTGGAATTGCTGCCGCTATTTTATCAATATGAGAAAAGCTCAAATGAACTGACAACGGAAAGGAAAAAGCAAAAAAATGGGCCCTTAAGTCACTTTCACTGGAATTTTTTTGTGTGACATGTAACATAAAGAATAAAAATTGCAGTATAATGTGGTACACAAACCAAGTCATATTATCTATTGATATGGATTTCTGGTCTCTAGAAATGTCTTTCGCTAGAAATTCTGCTTTTAAAATATGGCATTAGACACAAATGGCTTTAGTCCTTTTCTATTTTTATGTGATAAAAAATAAATTATCAATTACCCTAATAATTTATTTTCATTTTTTAGATATTTTTATAAACAGAAATAATAATAATGTCTTTTAAATTCACTTTATTGTTGTTGAAAGGCCATATGATTTTTGCTCTATCTTGGAGATTATATGTACATATACCACGTGCTTCATGAATGATGGAAAGACCAAGTGGAGATGTTAATATGTTAGAATATCTCGAATTTTATTAGGGGCAATTCCTCTAACATTTATGGGGTTTTTCCCCTCCAAAAATTCACTCAAATTATTGTTATTATGTTTTGATATAGAGATGGACTACGCAATATTAAAACTTTATCAAAAGTCATCAATATAAAAAAGTCACCAATAATAACTTTAAAGATCAATAATTGCAAAGGAGAAATAATAAGTTTTTTAAATATTTAGTTTACTATTTTTCTTAGGAATATCATGCACTGAATTGTGTAACCATATCACATTCTAAAGTATGAGAATGTTGTATATTGTACTGTGATGATAATATTAAGTTCCATAAATATCAAGTTTATATAACATAAGTTTGAAACATAAACAACTAAACATTATTTATTTTATTATTTATTATTTATTTATATTATTTCCTAGATATTTTTAATATCTATAATATATGTTATATGTATTAGTAGTAATTCAAATTTTTAAATTATTGACTAATCAGTAATCCATTTTCATTTATTCATCATAATAATTCTTGGAGGTAAATACCATTATTACTCCTCATTTTCTAGATTAAGAAACTAAGGCTTATAGACATTCAATAACTTGGTCAAGGTAAACAGCTAGCAGATAAGTAGGCTCAAATCCATGAAATCTAACTTCAAGATTAATCAATGGGATTAATCATTGTATTATTTTCCCAGAATATCAGACCTTTTCCAATTTAAAATTTAACAATATAAAAAAATTTTTTTTTTATTTTTTTTTATTTTTTATTTTTTATAAACATATATTTTTTATATACATATATTTTTATCCCCAGGTCTGTGAATCACCAGGTTTACACACTTCACAGCACTCACCAAATCACATACCCTCCCCAATGTCCATAATCCCACCCCCTTCTCCCCAACCCCCTCCCCCCGGCAACCCTCAGTTTGTTTTGTGAGATTAAGAAATTTTTAATTACTACAAATGTAAGAGATGATAAACAGTTAATTAACGAATAGCATTAAATCCAGCAATTAAGCAAGCTAATTATTTCCAGTAGTGATGGATATTTTGTGCCACTGATAACTAAAGAAATAATGAGTTTCAGGTTTTGTAAGTTCAGATAGATTGAATTTAGAAATATTAGTCTGAGGAAATAAAGTTTTAGAAACTATTTAAAAGATTAATTTTCTTGTCATTCATATGTTGCATTTCAGAAAGCCAAGAAACTATGCAGTGATGGGAATAAATTGATCAGATGGTAGATTTTTTATTTATAATTATTCCAATTATTTTAATAAATGATATAAAAATATCTTATAAAACTTTATAGTTTTTGCTGTTTTGTGGGTTTTCATACTTCATAATTTCCTATCATTCTTCTAGGACTCATTCACCTTATCACTTCATATATTTATGCTCACATAAAATATTTTTAAAATACTATCCAGTTATACTGAATCCAAGTACCACTCAGCTACTTTAACAGTTTCAAAAACTGTACAACTCTTTCCAAAGATAGAAAGACTTTGCCACCAAAGACTTTGTCATTTGGGAATACTGCCAAGATCTTGCTGTCAAAGCCTTCTCAAAGAAACAGATTGTATGGACTGGTAAAAGCACCTCCTATCAACCATGGAATTACCATGACGCTGAGCAGAGGGTCAAAAAGAAAAAAAAAAAAAGTCACCATTAAATAAACTGGTCAGTTGGCTCAAATTGATTTTTGATAAAATATGTATTTGCAACAGCTCCCCACCCTGTGATTTCTCTCTCAGCCTGGGCCTCCAATTTTGGTTAATTACTTAGTTCATGATTATTTCTTACTCTTTATGGCTCTGCAATTTTTTCATGTCACTTAGTCTTCTCTGTGATTTGATATCAGAGGCAAAATATAAACTTCATTTCATAACAGTGCTTAACATACAAGTATTCTTGTCTGTAAATAACATACCTGAACGACTGTTCTAGCAACAATCTCAGTTCCAATGCAATCTCTCTATGCTGGTAATTTGCTGTTTTCCCCTGGGCTACACCCCCCCGCCCCCCGCCCCGCGACCACCACCACATCTATTCTCTTTCTGTCCTAATCCCAGTGGATTACATTATTGAAGTTCCCTTTTCATCTCGTTTACTGTCAGATTTGAACAAAGGAAGACACCCTCAAGAGAATAGTGAAAAAGAAAGAGAAACTGAGATTTTTTTTTCCTTACTCCTTCCTTATTTTGGGTTGTTTCTGAGAGTAACTTTCCCTCCCACCAACCCACCCACTATCTACAGCTCCCACTGTGTGTCACTTCCAAAACGATTCTATTTCTCACTAGGCTCCCATTACAGGAGTTCTTTTCTTTGACCCTTTGGATCTATACATAGATAATGGCTAGGTTCTGAGAATCCCAAGATACCTTGTTTATTTCCTCAACACTGCCCATACCAGCATAACTAGTTCTTTCATAAAAGAACCTTCCTTTGAGTCACCTAATCAATCTGACAGGACCATATAGTTACCAAACTGTTCTCCACATTATTGCTATGGATATCTTGTATAAAATTTTTAAGAAGAAAAGAAAATCTGAATTATATTTAGTTCTTTAGAATTTGCATTAGTTTGTGTTTGAGCTATATAGTAGTTCAACCACATTATAAATTAAATGGACTAGGGGTACCTGGGTGGCATAGCTGGTTGAGCATCTGGCTTTTGATTTAAGCTCAGGTCATAATCTCAGGGTCATGAGATTGAGCCCCACTGGCTCCCTGCAGAGTCTGTTTAAGAATCTTTCTCCATCTCCTTCTGCCTCTCCCCTCTGTGCTCACTCATTCTCTCCCTCTCTCAAATAAATAAATCTTTAAAAAAATAATAAAAAATTAAATGGACTTTTTTAATTCTTCTAGGAAATTTAACCAAATACTATTTCTAAAGGCTTATGCATCACAATTTGCAAATAGATGTGTTTACACACAGACATTTAGAAATAACCTTCAAAACTGAAAGCAAAGTAAGCTTCCTCCCTTTGCTCCTATAAGAGTTCTGGAAATGTTATAGTCTCTCAATATATGCTTATAGAAAGACTGATTATGAGAAAAAGAATGGTGATGTTTTAGGTATAAGTCAGGGGACAGTTTTAAAGTTGTATCCTTAAAGGTATGTTTTCTCATATCTGTGAATATCTGTATGGGATGAAATGTGTTCACCCAAAATTCTTATGTTGAAATCCCAAATCCCAGTACCTCAGAATGTAACCTATATTTGTAGGTAGAGCCTTTAAAAGATAATTAAGGGGACAACTGTGTGGCTGAGTTGGTTAAGCATCTAACTCTTGATTTGGGCGTAGGTCATGATCTCAGGGTCATGAGATTGATCCCTGCATCAGGCTCCATGTTCAGCACAAAGGATTCTCTCTTTCCCTCTACCTCTGCCCTTCCCCCCATGCCTTCTGTCTCTGTCAATCTAAAATAAATAAATAAGTCTTTAAAAAAATACAAAGTAATATAAAAAGATAATTAAGGTTAAATGTGGTCAGATGGATGGGCCTTAATCCATATGACTGCATTTGGAGACAAGACTTTCAAGGAGGTGATTTAGTTAAAATAAGGCTGATGATGTGAGGTTTTTAATCTAATATGACTGGTGTCCTTGTAAGAGAAAAACCCAAGAATGCTCAGACACTAGAAAAGGCCATGTGAGGACACAGTGGGAAGATGGCCATCTACTAGCCAAGAAGAATAACCTTACCAGAAACCAACCCTGCCAGCAATTCTATTTCCAACCTCCAAAACTGTTAGAAATGTTTTTGCTTAAGCTACCCAATGAATGGTATTTTATTATAACAGCCCTAGAAAACTAATATAATATCCCAATCTGTTTATAAATATAAAATCTTCAGACCTACTTGCTTTTTATATTTAGTGACATAGCTTTATATTTAATCTACTACATTTTAAGTCTAATTGTTTAATTTTATAAACAAAATACTGATTCATTTCCCATGGGGAAAAAAATGAGTGATGTAAAATTGATGTAGACATGTGAAATTGCAGTAGAAGCTGAAAACTGTCAATTATTTTGTGATATAAAGTTAACTTAGACACTCATTTAGAATAATTCCCTCTAGTGAAGAAAAGGTACCTTCTGTAAGCCCAGAAATAAACCCATATTTATATGGTCAATTAATCTATAATAAAGAAGGCAAATAATCTATAATAAAGAATATATAATGGGGAAAAGACAATGTCTTCAATAAACGGTTCAGGAAAAACTGGACAGCTACATGCAAAAGAATGAAACTGAACCTATTTCTTATACCATACACAAAAATAAACTGAAAATGGATTTAAGACCTAAATGCAAAGCCTGAAATCATGAAACTCCTAAAAGAAAACAAAGGAAATAATCCTTTGAACATCAATCTTGGCAGTGTTTTTTGGGATATGTCTCCCCAAGCAAGGGAAACAAAGCAAAAATAAACAACTGGGACTACACCAAACTAGAAATCTTTTGCACAGCAAAGGAAACCATCAATAAGACAAAAAGGCAACCAGATGAACAGGAGAAGATATTTGCAAATGATGTATCTAATAAGCCATGGATGTCATGACTGTCATGACATCTTAATTACATAAAGAACTCAAATAGGTCCACACCAAAAAAGCTCAAATAATCTGATTTTAAAAATGGGCAGAGGTCCTCAATAGACATTTTCCCAAAGAGATATACAAGCAACCAAGAGACACATGAAAATGTGCTCAATATCACTAATCCTCAGGGAAATGCAAAGCAAAACTACAATGGGATGGCTAGTATCAAGAAGACAAGAAATGTTGGTCAGGACATGAAGGAAAAGCAACACTCATGCATGTTGGTGGAAATGTAAAGTAATACAGCTACTCTAGAAAATATAGGTTTTCCTCAAAACCTTTGAAAAATGAGGTTCCTCAAAAAACTGAAAATAGACGTACCATATGATCCAGTAATTCTCTGGGTAATTACCTGAAAAAAATGAAAACACTTATTCAAATAGACATATGCGACCATATATTTAATACAACATTGTTTACAATAGCCAAAATATGAAAGCTGTCTAAGTGTCCATCGATAGATGAATGAATAAAGAAGATGGGACATATACACACAATGGAAAGTTACTCAGCTGCTAAAAAGGAATACCTAGGGGATACTGTGCTAAGGAAAATAAATCAGATAGAGAAAGACAAATACCATATGATCGCATTAATATGTAGAATCTAAAAAATTTAAAAAGAACAAACAACAAAGAAACAAACTCATAAATAGGGAGAACAAACTAGTAGTTGGCAAAGGGGAAGTGGAGAGGAATATAGGGAAAATAGGCAAAGGGGATTAAAAGGTACAAACCTGGGCGCCTGGGTGGCTTAGTGGCTTAAGCCGCTGCCTTCGGCTCAGGTCATGATCTCAGGGTCCTGGGATCGAGTCCCGTATCGGGCTCTCTGCTCAACAGGGTGCCTGCTTCCCTCTCTCTCTCTCTGCCTGCCTCTCTGCCTACTTGTGATCTCTGTCAAATAAATAAATAAAATCTTAAAAAAAAAAAAGAGGTACAAACTTCCAGTTATAAAATAAATGAGTCACAGGGATAGAAAGTACAGCACAAGGAATATAGTTAATAATAAAATAAATTTGTACAGGGCACCTGGGTGGCTCAGGTGGTCAAGCCACTGCCTTAGGGTCAGGTCATGATCCTGGAGTCCTGGAGTTCTGCATCGACTCCCAGCTCTGTGGGGAGTCTGCTTCTCCCTCTGACCTTCTTCCCTCTCATGCTCTCTCTCACTCTCAAATAAATAAATAAAATTTTGAAAAAAAATAAGTTTTTACAGTGACAGACAGTAACTATGATTATTGTGATGAACATTCATAATGTATGTAATTGTTAAATCACTATGTTGTACACCAGAAGCTAATCTAATATTGTATGTCAATTATACTTTAATGAAATATTTTAAACAAAAGAAAATGTAGTTTCTCTACTTTTTTATCCCCAGATTTTGGTACACAGTAGGTACTCAAATTTGTTTTGAGGGGTTGAACTAATGATTGAATAAATTCATATATATCATGGTAGTAGTTTTAAAATGTGGTTCTTGGGGGTACAATGGTGGCTCAGTTGTTTTAAGTGTCTGCATTGAGCTCAGGTCATGATCCCAGGGTCCTGGGAGCAAGTCCCACATTGCTCAGCAAGGGAGTCTGGTTCTCCTTCTCTCTCTACTCCTCCTCCTGCTTTTGCTCTCTTACTCTGTCAAATAAATAAATAAATAAATAAACAAACAAACAAATAAAATCCTTAAAAATAAATAAATAAAAATAAAATAAATGTGATTCTTGGACCATCAGCATCCACTAAGATTTCTAAGAATTTCTTAGAAAGACATATTTCTGAATCCAATTCCAGATTTATTGAATCAGAAATTCTGGAGCCCTGGCAATCTGAATTTTAAATTCAGGTAATTCTGATATAGGCTAAAATTCAAGAACCACTATTTTACATGACTACAAATCTTAGTACCTCAATGTGAAATAACTGACTTTGACAAAGTGCATGGGGAGAAAGAATTCCTTAACTCAAAACAAACTGCATTATTTCCTCCAAATATTATTATAATAACAATTTATGTTTTTTTGGGCGCCTGGGTGGCTCAGTGGGTCAAGCCGCTGCCTTAGGCTCAGGTCATGATCTCAGGGTTCTCGGGTCGAGTCCCACATCAGGCTCTCTGCTCAGCAGGGAGCCTGTTTCCCTCTCTTTCTCTGCCTGCCTCTCTGTCTACTTGTGATCTCTCTCTGTCAAATAAATAAATAAAATCTTTAATTTAAAAAAAAAATTTATGTTTTTTAAGTGGAAATTTAAATTTCCATTTAATTATTGGATATATAATATTATGTATTCATTAAATTTAAATTTCCATTTAATTATCCACTAATTATTTGGATTCTAAATTTTGTAATATTGCAGATAGGAACTCAATAACTTATGAACATTAACATTGATAAATACTAGTAAATTATAACTTTAAAAACCTAATTTTTTAAGTAAAATTTAAAATACTTAAAGTGATCCATCAAGAAATATATCAGGTAATGTGATGCACTTATGCAGTATACCATTACCAGCATTTGTTAAAAATTAGCCATAATCTTACTTCATCTAATATTATTCACCTAATAATTACATGAAAAGAAAGACTTAAACACAATGTGAATCCCTAATGTTTGTCACCTAAAATTTGATGAATCATTCTCAACAACTTAAGAACTTCCACAAACTTCAAATAAAATAGTAAAAAGGAATTATGTCTAACAAACAATACTTTTTCACTGTCCTTTATTTTCTTCAACTCCAAGTGTCAGAGACGAGGATCTGCAACCGAGTTAGAACTGTCAAAGAAATACATCAGAATCCACTTCAACATGAACACTTCTAAGAATTCTCTCACATAGGTAAACAGCCTTCCTTGAAATCAAGTTTTAACTATAATTTTTCAGTATGTAAAATGTTTTTATTTCATAATATGGGTAAGTACCCTTTTCAAAGAGTAGTAGAAAAAAGAATCTTGTTACTCATAGAACTTAGAACAAATGAATAATCCACTATACAATCTGTTTATACTCATAATAAGCTACATTAAATAGCAAATGTATTTACATCAATGGGAAGAGTTTTTTTAACTTATGTGGTCTATAGGCGTGGCTTGTGCTCCCATTTGATTATAAAAGTCTACCCAATTGTTTTTTTTTTTTAAGATTTTATTTATTTATTTGATAGAGACCAGAAGTGGGCAGAGAGGCAGGCAGGGAGAGAGAGAGGGGGAAGCAGCCTCCTGCGAGCAGAGAGCCTGATGCGGGGCTTGATCCCAGGACCCTGAGATCATGACCTGAAAAGGCTACCCAATTCTTGTAACACAAACTGAGAGTTTAGAATATGCATATGGCCTGTCCAGAACTCATGAAATCACTGTGTGGTCCTTGAATAATTACTAGGTCCAGGTTTGCTGCTGAGTAGTCCAGCCATATTTGTGGACCAGATGATTGTGGTTATTTGGAATCTAATGGGATGTATCATAATCACAGTAAAATTTTAAAAGTTATGATGAAGGAAAATAATATTTCAAGGTCTCTATAACAAATGTAATATGATACGGACATAAAAACATCTATTTATGATGATAGAAATAAAAACCTATATAGTCGTGTTAATACTTTTGTGGTTTGTTGCTTATATTCAAGACGAAGAAAAAGTTAAGTTTCTGTTAGAGGCATTAAGAAATATAAAGATGTCTGTCTTTTTTTTTTCCCAGCACACATTCATAAACTTTTTTAATTCTATGGATCTGGGACACCCAGTTAAGAACCCTAGTGTGAGGGGTGCCTGGGTGGCTCAGTCAGTTAAGCAGCTGCCTTCAGCTCGGGTTGTGATCCCAGAATCTGGGGATCAAGCCCCATGTCAGGCTCCCTGCTGAGCAAGAAGTCTGCTTCTCCCTCTCCTTCTGTTCCTTCTCCCCAACCCCTGCTCCTGCTCTTGCTTGCTCTCTCTCTTTCATTCACTCTTTCTCAAATAAATAAAATCTAAAAAAAAAAAAAAAAT
Source organism: Mustela lutreola (assembly GCF_030435805.1). Lineage (NCBI taxonomy): Eukaryota > Metazoa > Chordata > Mammalia > Carnivora > Mustelidae > Mustela > Mustela lutreola. Next base: position 72,292,170 of record NC_081295.1, read on the forward strand.
TCTAGTGTGGAAGAATGTTATACAATACCATGAAATTATTATCAGTCAAAGGAATAGAGTGGGAAATTCCACAGGCCATATGATCTAGTTACTTCAAAAAATAAATGATATGTAACATATTTTTTAAAGACTTAGGAGGCATTCAGCCAAATGCAATGTCAAGATCCCAATTCAAATAAATCAACTTTAGAACATATTTGGAAACTGTCGGGTGAAAATGAGCATGGATGGGATGTTAAGTTTATTTGGTTAAATATAACAATGATATCATGATTAACTTAAAAGTTCTTTTCTAGCAGAGATATATATTCAATTTACTGTGGATGAAAACTAATATGTTATCTTGGATTTGCTTCAAAATGTACCACTCCTGGGTATTTACCCCAAGGATACAGATGTCGTGAAAAGAAGGGCCATTTGTACCCCAATGTTTATAGCAGCAATGGTCACGGTCACCAAACTGTGGAAAGAACCAAGATGCCCTTCAACAGACGAATGGATAAGGAAGATGTGGTCCATATACACTATGGAGTATTATGCCTCCATCAGAAAGGATGAATACCCAACTTTTGTATAGCAACATGGACAGAACTGGAAGAGATTATGCTGAGTGAAATAAGTCAAGCAGAGAGAATCAATTATCATTGGTTTCACTTATTTGTGGAGCATAACAAATATCATGGAGGACAAGGGGTGTTAGAGAGGAGAAGAGAGCTGGGGTAAATTGGAGGGGGAGGTGAACCATGAGAGACTATGGACTCTGAAAAACAATCTGAGGGGTTTGAAGTGGCGGGGGTGTGGGAGGTTGGGATACCAGGTGGTGGGTATTAGAGAGGGCACGGATTGCATGAAGCACTGGGTGTGGTGAAAAAATAACGAATACTGTTTTTCTGAAAATAAATAAATTGAAAAAATTATTTAAAAAAATGTACCAGGATAAAAAGTGAGGGAAGGGATTGATGAAATAAGAGTAGCTGAATATTGGCAGTTGTTAAAGCTGCGTATGTAGGGTTCTATTATGGTATCCTTAATAATTTTATTAATTTCAGAATTTCTTTAAAAAATAGATGTTTAAGGATGAAAAATCGCCACAAGCCTTTAAGATGGGAGAAATGTAACCTAACTTAGTTAGCAATGAAGCTGTTAGAGGGGTGTATTGGGCACCTTTACCACACCTCACAGCCACTTAACTCACCCTTTTATTGCAGTCGTATCTGTAGTTACCAGCTGTGCAGTGGTGCAAATGAGAGCATCCTGACTCAGTTACTTCACATCTCTCTCTCTCTTCCTATCAAGGGGATGATTTTCTGTGATCCCACTGCTGGATTGCCAGCAGGAATACACTCAGCATTTCTGTTACACAGGCAAACCTGACAGGACAGGGAGTTAACACTCAAGGCCAACCTTTGACTGATGAAAGATGGGGCTAAAGAAAATTACTCCCTTTTCCCCTTCCTCCAGGAGACAATTCTGCAGGGTTTGAACAGACTCCTCAACAGGTCTTTAATGGAACTCAGCCCTAGTAGCTCATAGCAACTACCCTTGAATTATCTGTTTCATGCTATCTGCTGCTCCACTGATGGAATGACTTAGCAAAATATGCTGGCTGGACATAAACCCTTATCTCAAGCTCTGCTTCTTTGGGAATTAATCAAGAGAGTAAAACGAAAATTAGATTATAAACTACAGCAGTTTTTCAAGCATTTAACAAGCTACTTAAAATACTATGTTTGTTGGGTACTTTGGAAAACAGATTCTGAGACGAAAAGTTTTATTGAACAGTAATGCCTATAAAAGATAAGAGTTGAAGGAAGTGGATGTCACAGAGAAAAACTTGAAATCACAATGAGAGGAAAAGGGAGCAAAAAGAAGTATTAGGCAGGGAAAACTTCTAACAGTAATACAGATCTGACAAAATCTTAGCCAGTCAACAGAGAGCTATGTGCAAAGATATTCCTTAGTGGAGTATTGGGCAGATATGCCAGGACCAGTCATTTTCAGTCATGACTCTGAGCTGGCTGAGAATACCATGCAGTTGGACCAAAGGCTGAAAGAGACTGAAGATACAGACAGCTATATAGATTATCAGCTCACTGTGCTAACTGCAGTTGAACAAGTTCTCTCTCTCTCTTTTTTAAGACTTACTTATTTGAGAACATGTGTCTGCATGTGCAAGAGGGAGGTGGAAAGGGAGAGGGAAAGAACCTCAAGCAGACCCTGTGCTGAGCGCCAAGCTGGATGTAGGCTCAGTCTCCCAACCCTGAGGTCCTGACCTCAGCCTAGACCAAGAGCTGATTGCTTAATTAACTGAGCCATCCAGGGGCCCCTGAACAAGTTCTCTCTGGAAGAGCTATTCAAACAGCCCACCTCCATGACTGCCAAAGATACATTTTGGCAAAGAATTTTTTTAAAATTCATATATTTGATTACCCTCTTCTTTGTAACCTCAGTGAAAAAGTCTATTAGGATAAATTGAAATGCAGTAATTACTGAAAAATACAATTACACATTGTTGGTCACCCATGCTGAAATCAATAAAGAAAATCTCTGCCAACTCTGTGCACTTTTAGAGCTATCTGTGGCAGTGTTTGGAGATGAGGATAAGAGTGAATACTAGTGATAAAAATAAGTTTGAATTAATATCCTAAAGGTAGATATGGTGGACATGCTTTTATAGTACTATAGGAGCTTCTCAGTGGTAGTGAAAGCAGTCACTCTAGCCAGATTATATGGACTCTCAAAGAATGGGTAAATGAAAATGTGAGTACATAAACCAACTGAGTGACATCCTATAACAGTGCTGAGGCTTAGAGACAGTTACCTGTTACTCTCACTAGAGAATCAGATTGTCCTCAAGGTTGTTGTGTCCCACTTCCTGAGGAAAGACTAAGACAGGTGGAGGAAGTAACCATACATTATTAGCACCAACATGTTTCTCACAGACTGTGGTCCTCATTTCCAAAAGCATTTTTTCTGGCTTAAAAAATATATATATCCACAAATTAGAGCCAATCAGAGGTAATGCGATTGTAATTCTTCAAAAACAGGATCAGTCTATAACTAACTGAAGAATTAACTGTTAACAGTTACAAAGCATGCATTAAGTGTGCCACACAAAAAGTATCCATCTAAGCATCACTTCATCACATGTGCCATGGTAAAAAAAAAAAAAAAAAAAAAAAAAAAACAACAACAACAACAATCAAAACCAGTAGCATGGGGACACCTGCATGGCTCAGTTGGTTAAGATTTCAGCTCAGGTCATGATCTTAGGGTCATGAAATGAAGCCCCATGTCAGGTTGAATGCTCAGCAGGGAGTCTGCTTGGGATTCTCTTTCTCCCTCTCCCTTTGCCCATCACCTCTGGCTCATGATCCCTCTCTCTCTCTAGATAAAATCCTTTTTTAAAAGATTTTATTTATTTATTTGTCAGAGAGAGAGAAAGAGAGGGAGCACAAGTGGGGGGGTGGCAGGCAGAGGGAGAAACAGGCTCCCCGCTGACCAGGGAGCACAATGTGGGGCTCAATCCCAGGACCCTGGGATCCTGACCTGAATTGAAGGCAGATGCTTAAATGACTGAGATACCCAGACATCCTTCTAAATAAAATCTTTAAAAAAAAAAAAAAGAAAGAAAGAAGGAAAGAAAGAAAAGTAGCATACAAGTCTGTATATGTTATATGGAATCTTTTTCCTTTTAAAGTTAGGCCTCTCCTTATCACATCTAGTCAACTTTAAATAGCATTTTAAAAGCATATGACTGCATACTTGGTCACTTACCAAGCATTTCCAAGTAGTCTTCCTAGTATTATCAATTTTCAACTCTTCAATTTTAGGACAAAAAACAGTTGAAGGGTATTGAGGGGTTAAAGCTGAGGCAGTAGACCCCAGGAACCCAGCAAAGCTCAAGGGAAGGTCTTTATTTGTTCAGAACTCTCCATGGCTTTTGAGAGACTATCTTGTTGTTGTTCTTGTCATTGCTATTGTTGTTATTTTGTTTTATCTTGTTTTGTTTATGAGAAAGTGTATAATAGAGAAGAGGGCCTTTAGGCAATTTCTCGGGCAATAACAATCACATATATTCTTAAAGAAAAATGAGTGTCTTCCCTTCCCTGTCACAACTCAGAAAAAATCTTTTGTTATGCTCATTAGAAGCAAAAACAGAACTCTGCAGAACAAATACAGAAAATACACCATCTTGCCTTTCTAATATTCTAAGTTACTCATTAGAAAAATACTACCGTAATTCAGTTAATTACATTGTCAATTGTGTACATGATTCTCCTTTGCTGTTTAGAATAACTTAGAAAACTTCTGTATTCAGAAAGCTGGGTAATAAGGACTTTGAGAGGGATTACAATTCTATAGCAACAGTCCAGTTGATTATATAGAATTTTTGTGCAATATTGATATCATTAATGAGTTTTCCAGTGTTCTTGCCTATTTTTTCTACATTTATACAGCATAAAAGGAAAAGTTCAACTAAGCACTATTCCATTCTTTATTTATATAACAGCAAAGATCCTTAGATATCTGATAACCATATGGCTAACTAAGACACTGAAGATAAGTCTATACTTAGTTATTTTATTTATATATAACAGAGCAAAATATAATCAGCTATTTATGGTTACTGCTTCATCAATTCTGAAAATAAATTTGTAAAGTCATATGTGTGTGGTGTAACTCTTCCATTTTTGTTGTGCTCAGTAATATACCCAGAATGTTCCAGTGATTAAGGGCTTGCTGTATCACATTACTAGTGATGAGCAATATCTCTTATTTGGTGATAAGCAACAAATTCTTTCCATGTTTACCTCATGTTATTTTCTAATCATAAAGATTCTGTAGATACAGAATGAACAAATCCTTGATGGCAGAAGGAAAATAGTAGAATGATAAAAGGAAGGTCATAAAGATGTCTGATAAGAAAATGAAATAGAAGGTGCACCATCCGGCATTGAATAATCAGTTTACTACTCCCTGTTCAGATAGATCCAAGTACTAGTACGGTCCAGAGACTCAAGAATTCTCCACACACATGTGGCCTTTCTTTAAGTCAGCAACCACAAGCTCTTAGTAAATATCTATCATCTGCTTGGCTTTGAATTTAGTACTATATGGGATACAAATATACACAAAAGTCTTATGGTCAAGGCATTTATAATCTATCCATGACACCATAGCTGACACACTAGAACCATGCATCAAAACCTAATGAGTGGCACTAATCTAATGGTAAAAGTAGTTTGACAGACTTGGTAGGGTTGAAGTGATTTTAAGGACTAGGTAGAGCATGTGGTGGGCCATAAGTGTTGGCCATGATTTTGTGAGATGAACGAAAACACAGCTTCAAGCATAGAAAATAAATACACAGAGTTATGTTGACATTAGATACCTTGCTAGTGATAATCCTCAGATTTTTAATACAATTAATAAATGTGGCTTATTGGACAGAATGTGGATAAACATTTTAGGATACAGGAAGGAGAGCAATAAATGTTTTTTACAAAGGAAAAGAAAAAGACAAACACTAAAGGAGAGGCTCACTGATATAAAGCAGTGAGAGAAAAATGGATACTCAATATAGAGTAGAAGAAATAAAGGCCATATATGCATGACTTGTGTATTTGAGCACTGTGCTAAATGTCTTATTTAAAATCCAATTGCCAGGGCACCTGAGTGGCTCAGTGGGTTAAAGCCTCTGCCTTTGGCCCAGGTCATGGTCTCAGGGTCCTGGGATCGAGCCCCGCATCGGGCTCTCTGCTCAGCAGGGAGCCTACTTCCCTCTCTCTCTCTGCCTGCCTCTCTGCCTATTTGTGATCTCTGCCAAATAAATAAATATTTTTTAAAAATAATAAAATAAAATCTAATTGCCTTGGACATTGGATATCCATGATGGTATCTCAAGGTACTGTCTTAATATTCCAGTCACTCAAGACTAGGCTATACCTTTGGACATGATTCTTATTAAAGACTGGGTGATAATGGGTGATAATGGGAGAGAATTCTTGAACAGTAAGTGACTAACTATACCATGATATTGACAAGTCCGAATCTTAAAAGCTATTTATCCTGGCCTGTCTCCCCATGTCCAAAGGCAATCTAGACTTCACCTCCCAAACTCTCCTGACATCTCCATGTCTCAGAAATTTCTCTGTCCTGATTGAGGTACCCCTTCAAAGATTTTTATATTTTTGGAAAGGTTGAAAATCATTTCCTTCAGGAAGCAAATTTCAGGCAAGTGATTGTCTTCCATTATCTCAGTAAATTTCCATGTCAAATATTCATATTTTGATCCATCTAAGGCAATGACTCCTGCTCATCTCTCCAGGCTCTTGAGCTTTTAGAGAATTCATCTCTTTGGACAGTCTGGCAGCCACTACTGGCTATTGACCAGACAATCAAGCTGCTTTATCCTTCTGTGCCTTGGGCATATTGGTATGCTGTTTCTCTGCCTTTTCTTTTTTTTTTTTCCTTTAAGATTTTTTTTTTTTAATTTATTTGACAGAGAGAGATCACAAGTAGGCAGAGAAGCAGACAGAGAGAGAGGGGGAAGCAGGCTCCCTAAGGGGAACCTGATGCGGGGCTTGATCCCATGACCCTGAGATCATGACCTGAGCTGAAGGCAGAGGCTTAACCCACTGAGCCACCCAAGTGCCCCTGCCTTTTCTAAAGAATCAGTTTACACATCACCTCCACAGAGAAATTTAGCTTAACACTGCAGAGCTGACAATTTCTTTTCATTCTTTTAAAAAAAGTTTTAGTGTTATTCCGTTCCAGTCACTATTTTAGGAACTGGAAATATAGTGTTGAACAAAACAGGTAAGGTCTCTCTCTGTCCTCCAAACTGAGCATCCATTCTGAGAATGTGAGACATAAGAGCTCTTTCATCAATATTTCATGTATGTACCATGCACACATCTCCAAAAGTACATTGTTGTTTATTTTTTGTTTCTATATCTCTTTTTCACTGTATTATAAGCAGCTTAAGAGCAAAGACTGTCTGCCACCTGAGATTCTCCAGAATCTCTAGTGCCTAACAAAGAGCCAGAACTTACTTCTGTTATTCAACACCCATGGACAGTGCTTTCATTAGTCAATGACGGTGGAATCATGTTTAATAAATTGACTTTTCACATATCAGAAGGCTTTTTAACATTATTATTATTGTCATTTATGATAACATCTTTTAGGAAAACAGCTCAACTGATAAATAAGTTTGATTGGTAAACAATTGATCCCCTAAAACCAACACTGAAGAGTTTTTTATTTTTCTTCTAAAAATGCTTCCCTCTAAAATTCCCTCTAAAAATACTTCATGAGTTGTATAAATGTCATAAATCTTTTCCCAAATGATTTCTTAATTTATATTTATTAGCTTCAGTTCTGCCCTTGCTCTCAAGTATTTTTCTTCGTAAATATTTGTATAGAGGTTTGGAGGGAAAGGATTTTGGTGGTGGTTTTTCACTCATTTCTATTGTTTTGCTTACTTTCTAACACAGTCTATGGTTCACCTCTGAAAACTGGGTAATGACCTAAAGAGAACAAAGAACATCAGTAATCCTATGATGTGTTCATTCTTTATCTGTTTTTTTTTTTTTCCACTCTAACTCAACAGTTTCTGCTCACCTCTCCTCTAAGATTTAGATCGGTAGGCTTTGTAAAACTTCTATATCTTAGTTTGTATACCCTAACTTCTGAAAGAAAAAAAAATGTGACTTTATTCTATTGTATCTCCACCAATTTTCCATAAGCTGTCACTTTCAGCTGCAGAGTTAAAAATGTTCTGTGGGGATGATGGCAGCTTCTTCTTCACATCCCCTTTTCTCTCACACAGGTGGGGGCCAAAAGCACTGTGCAAAAAATGGAGAAAGATTTTAAGACATTATTTTTCTGGGACAACATGACTGATGTCACTTTGTATTCTTTCTAGTCAACTTACAACTTCATATTGCAATCTATGTTTACTATTTCTTTATATTCTAATATACTGATATGACATAGATCCTTAACTAAAAATGAGTACTTCTGTCTACCACTCCTTTACAACTTCTAGAAATCTCAATAATGAGCCTGTATCTTCTTTTCAAATATCACCCCTTCGTTGTTGAGACATTTCACTGTAACTTCTAGCTTCCTGGAATTGTTCCTAGTGCATTTAATCCAAACTACCAAACATTTATTATTAGAGCCATCTTGTCTCAGTCAAAATGCAATCAAAATGTAGCTGTCCTGGATCAAATTCTCTAATTGTTAACTAGTAATTGTCTATTTCAACTAATAATTTGCATTCAGGACTCCACTTGTAACTTTCACTGGTAAACCTTTGGCAAATCAGTCTCACTTGTCAATACCATATGGTTATCTTCATCACACACTAATTTCAATTTCATTTTTACTTTAAAGCAACTTCAATTCATTTGTTTACCTTGAATATCAATATGGTTTTTTTTACATGACAGAAATGTAATTTTCTGTCTTCTTTGTGGCCTAGCTGCTGTGATCTACCACTCCACTAGCAAACAGGGCTGTGCTTCTTCCTCCATGAGCAACACTTAGAAACTGTCTTAATCTTTTATTTTAAAATAGTAAAGAGATGTCAATCCTCTCAACAACCATATTAAGGAATTATGGAGATAGCAACTGTCTCATACTTTAAATAGGAAGATCCTGGGTTACAGATAAAAGTGTGCACTCTTTATACAAATAAGTTAGTGATTGGTCTGGGAAACGAGCCCAGGGAATTCACATCCCACGTTAGCATATCAGTCAATAGACTACTTTTTATTTTCACTTAAAATAAAATCATAGTACTAGAAGAGCCTCATTTCAGTTATGTTCTAGACAGAATTCTATCAACACTATGCTGAAGGAAAGGTTAATTTCATAAATGCTTATAGAGGAATTCTTTGTAATATGACTCCATGATTTTTTTTTTTAAATGTTAGAGTCATCAAGCTGTAATTGTGTGTCTCAAATTAGAATTTAGACTAACCAGGAAAAATGCCATGGACTTCTGGTAGGGAACAATTACCAATGCCATTGTGATATTTATAAAAGCTTTCTTTGACCATGCTATCCAGGTCCAAAGCTATCTCATTCCTAAGTTGTCATTTATTTATTAGTTCATTCAATAATTTTCACTCAACAGATATTATGTGCTGTTTCCAATAAAAAACTTAGACATTATTCTTCTCACGCAGCTTACAATCTTTCAGAGAAGACAGAAGCAATTATTTACAGTATGTTAACTATTATGTTAGAAAATGTACAGAGCTCAATAGGAGGATTTGGTCAGGGCAACTCTCTAAGATTTCAGAACTTTTCTAAAGGAAGCAGTATCTAAAAGTGGGACTTGGAGGGGGGAAAAAAGAGAGAAGGAGAGAGAGATAAGTCAGTCAAATAGGAGGTACGGTGATTGAAGAATATTGCAGGTACAACACGTAAAGCGCCACAGATAAAAGACAGCATAGTACATGACATGATCTGTAACAATTTCATCATGGGTGGAGTGCAAGAATGGAAAGTGACAGAGATGGGGCCAAAAAAAGATCCAAGGCCATCTGTTTTGGAAAACAAAAGAGAGCAGAGATCAACAAACTTTCTGTAAAGAGTCAGGAAATAAATACTTTAGGCTTAAGCAAGTCTTATTGCAGAGCTAAAGCAACCTGAGACAATATATAAATGAATATAATTCATTGCATATACAGATCAACTTGTAGAGACTTGACATCCAAAAAATAATCTTCCAACCCATGAACACAAGTGTACCTCTTCATTTTTTTCATTCTCTCATTTTACTCAGCAGGGTTTTCTAGTCTTTCTCTTTTTTGGTCTTGCCCTTTTTTGTCAGATTAAACCCTATTTCATATTTTAGATAACATTATAAATAGTATTCTTTTATTTAATATTCTTTTTTTGCATTGTGTGTATGTAGAAACATAATTAATTTTTAGATACAGATCTTTTATCCTGCCACATTGCTAAACTCACTTATTAGTTATAGTAATTTGGTTATGGTTCCATAAAACATTCGACCAAGATAATTATACTTAATACAAATAAAATTACTTTCCTTTAAATCTGAATTTCTTTTATTTATTTATTTATTTATTTACTTACTTACTTACTTACCATATTGTACTGGCTAAAACCTGGAGTGTAATGTTGATTAGTAGTGGTGGGATTGAATATCCTTACCATTTTTTTCATTTTAGGAGGATAGCATTTAATCTTCCACCATCAAGTATGAGGTTCACTGAGGGTTTTTTATAAAAGACTTTCATCAAGTTAAGGATTTTCCCTCCTGTGCATTAATTTGATGTGTGGCTGTTGTGCCAGGATTTTGGTCAAACACCAGCCTCGAAGTTATTATGAAGATATTTTTTAGACGTGATTCACATTTAAATCAGTAGACATTAGTAGTTACCGGAGTAGACAGATCATCCTCTTTAATGTGTGTGTGGGGGTACCATCTAATCAATTAAAGGCCTTAAAAGAAAAGATGTAAGACCTCCAGAGAAAAAGGAATTCTGCCCCCAGACTGCCTTCAGACTCAAGACTGCAATATCAACTCTCCCCTAGGTTTTTAGCCTACCAGACTGCTCTGCAGATTTCAAACTTGCCATCCCCTACAATTGCATGAGTTAATTTTTCCAAAATAAATGTCTTCTTTTCTCTCCCTTCCCCTTCCCTCTCTCCCTCATCTTCATTTCCCTCCTTTTCCCCAGAAAGATAGATGATAGATAGATAAGAGATAGATAGATGGATAATCTTATTGGTTATGTTTTTCCGAAGAATAATAATATACCTTCTATTCCTAGTTTGTGAAATGTTTCTAACAGGAATAGATTTTACTAAAAGTTTTATCAAAGATTTTTTCTGCATTTATTGAGATGATTATATAGTTTTTATACTTATTTGTTCATGTAGTGAATCATATCTTTGATTTTCAAATGTTAAATCAGATTTATATCACTGGAACAAATTACAGTTGGGCATAATATTTATCATTTGTATGTATTGCATTTCATTGGCTAAAATTCTGTCAATAAATCTTACATCTGTGTTCAGAAAGGGCATTAGTCTACAATTTTCTTTCCTTGTAGTGCATTTGTGTGCTTTTGGTGTCAGACAAAATGCTGGCCTCAAAGAATAAATTGGAAAATATTCCTTCCTCTTCAATATTCTGGAAGAGTTTATGTAACCATACTAAATTTATTCATTGGTTCTAGTAGGCTTTTTTTTGTTTGTTTTTCGTTTTCTTATGTAAAATGCATAGGATTTTTGAAGTATTCATGTCATTTTCCAATAAAAGTTTTATTTCTTCCTTTCTAATCTTACTGCTTTTCTTTTCTTCTGGCTTTATTTTAGTAGCCAGGACTTTAATTTCAATGGTGAAAAGAAAAGCAGTGACAGTAATAAGACTCTCCCCAATTTTAGACAGATTTTTCAATCTTTTACCATTATATATGATGTTAATTGTAGGATTTTCATATATGTCCTCATCAGGTTAGGGATATCTTTCTGTATTCCTAGTTTTGGGGGAGTTTTTGTTTGTTTGTTTGTTTGTTTAAATCATGAATCAATGTTTAATCTCCTCACATAATTTTTATGTATCCTTAGATGATCCTATTTCTTTCCTACTTTTTTCTGTTAATGTGTTAAAATTACAATGATTGATTTCAAAGTTGCTTTCCAACCTTTCCAGCCTTACATTATGGAATGAACTGTACTTGGTCAGGATTCATTACCTTTGCTATATGTTGCTGCATATGATTTCCTCATTGCTAATACTGCCATAACAAAAGACACAAAATGAGTGGCTTAAACAACAGAAATGCATTGTCTCAGAGTTCTGGAAACTAGAATTTAGCAACATTTAAATGGCAAATTCTGTTTCCTGAGCAAGAGACAGCTGTTGAAATCTCTTCTCATTTCCTAGATCTCCCAGCTTCTGCTTACCTCTTGGTTCTTTGGAGCCTTGCTTATCATATGCATATTTTAGGAAACATCTAAAGAGTTGAAGATGATATGTATGCAGAACTGTCCATGCAGAATTTGGGGGTGGGCATCCTTTCTCTGAGTTTCTCCCTTTATAAGAATTTTCCCTTCACTATCTACTCCTGTCTTTTTCAACCTCTGTCTTTTCAGTCCATAAGATTACATTTGTATTGAATTCTATTACTTGGTATATCCTAGGAAACTGGGAAGCATCCTCTGTGGGGAAAACCAAAAAATAAAGAGGATCATTTTGTTTACTTCCTTTCTTTTAAAACTGTGTCTTATAGAGTTTCTGATGTTTTTAATTCCTTTTACTATCTTTAAAAAGTTTGTTTTTGTTTTTTTTTTAATCCAGTTACAGGGGTGCCTGGGTGGCTCAGTGGATTAAAGCCTCTGCCTTCAGCTCAGGTCATGATCCCAGGGTCCTGGGATTGAGCCCCACATCGGGCTCTCTGCTCAGTGGCAAGCCTGCTTCTCCCCTCTCTCTCTCCTTGCCTCTCTGCCTACTTGTGATCTCTCTCTGTTAAATAAATAAATAAAATCTTTAAAAAAATAAAAGAGGCTTATGATAAAGCTGACTTAAAAAAAAAAATCCAGTTACAATGGCTGTCAACAGGAGAATTGCTTTAATAAAATTTAATGTTACTGGAATGGGAACTCTAACCAATGTTCTTTAAGTTAAAAAATTTTTTTAATGCAACCTCCCTTAATTCCTATGTATTAATTTGTTATTTGTTAAAATAAATGTAATACATTTAATTTTGTTTAAAGTTTGCTTTTATGAAATTCATAATTTTATAACGTGAATCAAAATGAGTTTTAAAATAACATTCAATACTAGTAATGAGGCTAAAATATATGCCTGATGTTTTAATGTGATTCCATTATTTCAACATAATAACATAATTTAACAAATATTAACATAATGCTTTAACACAAATACTTCATTCTTAACTTATTTAAAACATAATTAGGAAAACAGAAAAATATAGGGAAAGACAAGGAAAAATAAAATAAAATAAAGACAGACAGGGACGCAAACCTTAAGACTCTTAACCATAGGAAACAAACTAAGCGTTGCTGGAGGGGAGGTGGGTGAAGGGATGGGTAATTGGGTGATGGGCATTAAGGAGGGCATGCAATATGCTGAGCATTCGATGTTATATGCAACTAATGAATTACTAAATTCTACCCCTGAGACTAATAATACAATATATGCTAACTAAATTGAATTTAAATAAATTTTTTTTAAAAAAATCATAATTACAGGGACATGAGTGGTTCAACCAATTAACTGTCAGACTCATGATTTCAGCTCATGTCATGATCTCAGGGTCGTGAGATCAAGCCCTGCATCAGGCTCTACACACAGCATGGAGTCTCTTGAGATTCTCTCTGCTTTTCACCCTACCCATCCCCCTGCTCACACACAGTCTCTAAATAAACAAATAAATAAAATCTTTAAAAAACAACCCCCCCAAAAAAATTCAAAATAGTATATGTGAGAAACTACTCACTCTGCCAAAGTTTTCATTGTCATTGGCATCCCTTGTTTCTCTTCCCTATTTTGTGCAGACAATACAGGAACATCTTTCATTATCCATAACTTGATGCAACTAAAAGAGGACCAAAAACCACGCTAAATTCAGAAACATTAAAGACCAGAAAATAAACCAGAGAGAAGGTGGAGGTAAAATGGCAGTGTTGAACTGCTATTGAGTTAAATTCTAGCTCCCTCAAAAGAAAGACTTAATCAGTAACTATTCATCCTCTTTTTCTTCTCTCAATTTTCTTTCTTTCCTTAAACTTCTCTCTGACTATAGTAAGTAGGAGATAACTGACCACTAAAAAGAAAAATGACTAAAGAAATAAGCTTCTCTTTAACATATAAGACAAATATATCTATAGATAATTATACTATTACTTTTTTCACCATTTACTTTTACTCTAGTGGGGGAAGCACAAAATTAAAGAGTGCTGTTTTGACTTGCATAATACTAAGGTTTAGTATTGCATTCCCATAGAAATTTTTTTTTCAATTTCTTATACCTACTTTTTTGGGTTTTTTTTTTGTTTGTTTGGTTTGTTTTGTTTTAATTCCAGTAGGTTAACATATAGTGTAGCACTGGTTTCAGGAGTAGAATTTAGTGGTTCATCACTTGCATGTAACACCCAGTGCTCATCCAACAATTGGCCTATTTTGTACCTATCACCCTTCTAGCCCATTCCCCACCTGCCATGCCTCCAGCAACCCTCAGTCTGTTCTCTTACCTATAGAGTCTCTTGGGGGCACCTGTGTGGCTCAATCTGTTAAGCATCTGCCTTCTGTTCAAGTCATGATCTCAGGGTCCTGGGATTAAGCCCCTTATCAGGCTCTGTGCTCAGGAGGGATTCTGCTCCTCCCTCCCACTCTCCCTCTATGCTCTCTGTCTCTCAAATAAATAAATAAAATCTTTAAAAACAAAAACAAAAACAAAAAAACTGTAGAGTCTCTTGTGATTTGCCTCCCTCTCTATTTTTATCTTGTTTTATTTTTCCTTCCCTTCCCTATGTTCATCTGTTTTGTTTCTTAAGTTCCACACTGATATGTGTCATTCTCTGACTTATTCCATTTAGCATAATATACTACACTTCCATTCAAGTTGTAGCAAATGGCAATATTTTCATTCTTTTTCATAGCTGAGTAATATCCATTATGTATGTATACATATGGAATATGTATATACGTGTGCCCCTTCAAGTCACTAAGTTTGTATCTTTTGCATAAATACCTAGTTCTGCAATTGCTGGGTTGTAGGGTAATTTCATTTCTAGCTTTTTGAGGAACCTTTATACTGTTTTCCATAGTGGCTATACCAATTTGTATTCTCACCAATTGTGTAAGAGGGTTCTCCTTTCTCTGCATCCTTGCCAACATCTGTTCTTTGCCGAGTTATTAATTTTAGCCATTCTGACCAGTGTGAGTTGGTCTCTCATTGTGGTTTTGACTTGTATTTCCCTGACAATGAGTGATGTTTAGCACTTTTTCATGTGTCTTTTGGCCATTTGTATGTCTTCTTTGGAGAAATGTCTGTTCATATCTTCTGCCCATTTCTTAACTGGATTATTAGTCTTTTGGGTATTGATTTTGATGAGTTCCTTATAGATTTGGGATAATAACGTTTTTTCTGATATGTTATTTGCAATTATCTTCTCCCATTCCATAGGTTGGTTTTTAGTTTTACTGACTGTTTCCTTTGTTGACTGTTTCTATCTTGATGAAGTTTGAATAGTTCATTTTTGTTTACCTGGCCACCAGAGCCATGTCTAGTGAGAAGCTGCTGTAGCGGAGGTCAAATAGGTTGTTTCCTGTTTTCTCCTCTAGGGTCTTGTTGGTTTCCCATCTTACATTTTGATGGCTACCTATCTTTCATCTATTTTGAATTTATTTCTGTATATGGTGTAGGAAGTGGTCTAGTTTCATTCTTCTGCATGTAGCTGTTCCGGTTTTCCCAAAACCATTTATTGAAGAGACTGTCATTTTTCCATTGGATATTCTTTCCTGTTTTGTCAAAGATTAGTTGACCATCTAACTATAGGTCCATTACTAGGTTCTCTATTCAGTTCCATTGATCTGTCTGTTTTTATGTCAATACCATACTATCTGGATGACTAGTGCTTTGTAATACAGCTTGAAGTCTGGGAATGTGATACCTCCCACTTTGCTTTTCTGTTTGAACATTACTTTGGTTCTTCAGGGTCTTATCTTTTCTAAAATTCCATACAAATTTTAGAACTGTTTGTTCTAGCTCTGTGTAAAATGCTGGTATTATTTTGATTGGGATTGCTTTGAATGTGTAGATTGCTTTTGGAAGTATAAACATTTTAACAATATTTGTTCTTCTAATCCATGAGCATAGACTATTTTTCCATTTCTTTGTGTCTTCTTCAATTTCTTTCATAGTGTTCTATAGTTTTTAGAACACAGATCTTTTACCTCTTTGGTTAGATTTATTCCTAGGTATCTTATGGTTTTAGGTGTAATTGTAAATGGAATCGATTCCTTGATTTCTCTTTGTGCGGGTTCATTACTGGTATGTAGAAATGCAATAGGTTTCTGAATGTCGATTTTATATCCTGCTACTTTGCTGAATTCATGAATTCTAGTAATTTTTTGGTGGAGTCTCTCAGATTTTCTACAGAGTATCATCTATATCATCTGCAAAGAGTGAAAATTCAACTTCTGTCTTGCTGATTGGGATGCCTTTTATTTCTTTTTGTTGTCTGAGTGCTGAGGCTAGGACTTTTTACAGTTCTCTGTTGACTCTCAGAGTGGACATCTGTTGTATTCTTGACGTTAAGGGAAAAACTCTCAGTTTTTCCTCATTGAGGATGATGTTAGCTGTGGATCTTCTATATATGGCCTTTATGATATTGAGGTATGTTCTTTCTATCCCTATTTTCTTAAGGGTTTTTTCAAGAAAGGACGCTATATTTTGTGAAATGATTTTTCTGCATCTATTGAGGGCATCATATGGACCGTAAACTTTCTTTCATTAATGGGATGTATCATACTGATTGGTCCACAGATATTGAACCACACATGAAGCCCAGGAATAAATCCCACTTTAATAATCCTTTAAATGTACTGTTGGTTTTGATTAGGTATATCTCATTGAGAATTTTTGCATCCACGTTCATCAGGGATATTGGTCTGTAATTCTTTTTGGTGGGGTTTTTGTCTGGTTTTGGGATTAAGGTAATGGTGACCTCATAGAATGAGTTTGAAAGTTTTCCTCACATATCTATTTTTTGGAACAGCTTCAGAAGAATAGGTATTAATTATTCTTTAAGTGTTAGGTAGAATTCCCCTGGGAAGCTTTCCAGCCCTAGACTCTTGTTTGTTGGGAGATTTTTTATTACAAATTCATTTTCTTTATTGGTTATGGGTATGTTCAGATTTTCTATGTCTTCCTGTTTCAGTTTTAGTAGATTACTTTCCTAGAAATTTATCCATTTCTTTTTTTTTTAATTTTATTTATTTGACAGACAGAGATCACAAATAGGCAGAGAGGCAGGAAGAGAGAGAGAGAGGAGGAAGCAGGTTCCCCGCTGAGCAGAGAGCCTGATGTGGGACTCGATCCCAGAACCCTGAGATCATGACCTGAGCTGAAGGCAGAGGCTTAGCCCACTGAGCCACCCAGGCACCCTATCCATTTCTTTTTGATTGCCTAATTTGTTGGCATAAAATTGCTCATAATCCCATAATTGTTTCTTTTTCTGTGATGTTGGTTGTAATCTCTCCTCCTTCATTCATGATTTTATTTATTCAGGTCCTTTCTCTTTTCTTTTTGATAAGTCTGGCTAGTGATTTATCAATTTTGTTAATTCTTTCAAAGAACAATCTCCAAGTTTTGTTGTTCTACTGGTTTTATTTTTATTTCTATATCACTTCTTTTTGCTCTAATCTTAATTATTTCCCTCCTTCTACTGGTTTTCAGCTTTATCTTCTGTTCTTTTTCCAGGTCCTTTAGTTGTAAAGTTGTATTTGAGACTTTTCTTGCTTTTCTCTTATCACTGCCTTTGCAGCATCCCAAAGATTTTGGACTGTTCTGTTTTCATTTCCATTTGCTTCCACATTTTTAAAAATTTCTTCTCTACTTTTCCTGTTAACCCATTAATTCTTTAGTAGGATATTCTTTAACTTCCTGTACTTGTGGTCTCTCCAAATTTTTTCTTGTGGCTGACTTCAAGTTCCATGGTGTTGTGGTCTGAAAATATGCATGGTATCATCTCAATGTTTTTGTACTGGTTGAAGACTGATTGGTGACTCTATGTGATTTATTCTGGAGAATGTTCCATGTGCACTCAAAAAGTATATGCATTCTATTGCCTTAGGATAAAATGCTCTGAATATATCTGTTAAGTTCATCTGATCCAGTGAGTCATTTAAAGCCCTTGTTTCCTTGTTGGTCTTCTGCTTAGATTATCTGTCCATAGCTGTGAGTGAGGTGTTATAGTCCCCTACTATTACTATATTATTACCAATGAGTTTAAGTTTGCTGTATATTAATTTATATATTTGGTTGCTCCAAAGTTGGGGGCATAAATATTTATAATTTTTAAGTCTTCTTGTTAAATACACCCCTTTATTATGCTAAAGTGCCCTTCTTCATCTCTTATTGCAGTCTTTGGTTTAAAAACAAGTTTATCTGATATAAGCATGTCCATCTTTCTTTAGATGTCCATTAGCATGATAGATTTCTCTCCACCCCCTCACTTTCAATCTGGAGGTGACTTTGGGTTTAAATGAGTCTCTCATAAGCAGCATATCAATGGGCCTTTTTTTTAAATCCATTCTGATATCCTAATTTTTTTATTAGAACATTTAGTCTATTTACGTTCAGTGTAATTATTAATAGATATTAATTTAGTGCATTGTATTACCTGTAAAGTCACTGTTCCTATAGATTGTCTCTGTTCCTTTCTAGTCTTTGTTGCTTTGGGCCTCTCTTTCCTACTTAAAGAGTCCCCTCTAATATTTCTTGCAGAACTGGTTAAGTGTTCACAAACTCCTTTAGTTTCTCTTGTCTTGAAAACTCTTTATCTCTTCTTCTCTTTTGCATGACAGCCTTGTTGGATCAAGTATTCTTGGCTGCATATTTTTCCCATTTAGTACAATGAATATATCATGCCACATTCTTTTGGCCTGCCATTTTATTGGACAAGTCTGCAGGTAACCTTATGTTTGTACCCTTATTGGTTAAGGAACTTGTGTCCCTACCTGCCTTCAGAATTGTCTTTTTCTTTGTATTTTGCAAGTTTCACTATGTTATGTCTTGGTGTTGACCTGTTTTTGTTTATTTTTGAGGGGAGTTTTCTGTGCCTCTTAGACTTGAGTTTTTGTGTCCTCCACACATTATTAGCTATAATTCATGTGACTAGACCTTCTGCTCCTTTTTCCTTCTCTTCATCTTATGGAACTCCTATGATATAGATATTATTGTGCTTTGTGGAACTGCTGAGTTCCGTAAGTCTATATTCATGATCCAATAGTTTTCTTTCCTTCTTCTTTTAAGCTTCATTATTTTCCATAATCTTATCTCTTATATCACCTGTTATATCACCTGTTCTTCTGCTCCTTCTATCCTCGTTGTGATTATACCCAGTCGATTTTGCATCTCACTAACAGCATTTTTTATTTCAAGTGATTAGTTTTTATGTCTTTTATTTCTTCAGCCAGGGTTTCTTTGGATTCTTCTATATTTCTTTCTTTTTTCAAGCCCACCTAGTATTTCTTATGACTACTATCCTCAATTCTTGTTCAGATATATTGTTTATATTTGTTTTGATCAAATTCCTGGCTGTGATTTCTTCTTTCTCTTTTCTGAGGGAGAACTCCTCTAGCTTATCATCATGCCTAGGTTTCTGTCTTTTGTGTGCTATGAAAGCGTGTTATGTTTCCAGCTCCTATATTGAGAAGGAGTTAGACACTATCCAGAGCCTGGCACCTCAGAAATTGTTTCTAGTGTATGCTGTGTGCACTCTGCTGCTGTGTTTTGGCTGCTCTTTCTCACACATTTGTCCTCTGCAGAGTTCTTCCTTGCTAACAGTGAGAAGTGTTTGGACCTTTAACTAGGTTTGTTTTGATTTGTTTGTTTAAAAAGCCTAAAGAACAACAACAAGAAAGTCCTGATCCAAGAAAAAAGGCACAAGAAAGCAAACAGACAAATGACAAACAAAAAAGTATATGCTTGATTCCAAGGAAAAAAGAAAGAGGGGGGGGGGGGGCCTGAACAAAAAAAAGAAAGAAAAAGAAAAAAGAAAAGTAAACAAATAAACAAGCCAACAAATGAACAAAAAACTATAAGCCTGATGTCAAAAATAAATAAATAAATAAATGAATAAATAAATAAATTTAAAATGTTTCAAAAAATAAATAGAAATTAAAAACAAAAACAATCCTGGTCCCATTTCCACTAGAATGAAGCTGATATTTTGGAGTACTCTATGATTAGTAGTCTTGATGTATGTAGAAGGCCTGTGTTGTCCTTTCCAGGGAAAAGTCGACTGCATTGGCTTACAGTCAAGTCTGCCTTAATAAAGATGCATCTGTCTATCACAGAGGTGGAGAATTTGGTGTAAGTGACTCTGTCCTCTACTGGATGTCTGTGTTTCTCTCCAAAGTACTACCATGCTGGAGGGGAACTTGTAACCCCCACTCTTCAGGAGGCCATCACAGAAAAATGAACAATCTCCTCCTCTGTTTCCAAGGCTTTCCTGCAGGAGAGCCTCACAGCACTGCACCTGGAATCTTTCTGTCCTGGAAAAAAGTAGCATGCCTTCATGAGTGCCCAAAGTCTATGATGAAGCACATCAAAAAGCTGTGACCAAGTTATCTTCCCTATTATTGTGCTTCTATCCCCTGCTGTTGAACAACCACTCAATGGCACCCGGAGAGTCTTCTGTCCTTAAAGAGGCAATATATTCTCTTCCAAATGTACTCCAGGAATAGGGACATTCTCTCCCTGTGTGACCCAGGGGACCCCCACACTATGGCATCTTTCTGGAACCCTATGCACTGCCACACCATTCTCTCCCAATTTCTCCCTCTCTCCCGGACTTCTCTGTGTGAAAAGTGTTCTCTCTCCTACATAGCACTATAGCCTTTCTCTCTTCCAAGTCACATCTCCAAACCTTGCATCTGCCATGTTTTCTCCCGATTGTGCAGATTCTTTTCTTAATCCTCAGATCAATTTCCTAGTTGTTCAATATGATTTGAGGTTGATCTAGCTGTGTTCAAGGGAGAGACAAGCCCAGGGTCCCCCTACTACTCTGCCATCTTAAGTTCTCCTATTCCATTCCCATAGAAATTAAAAATAGGCCAGTCTGTTGCCACTTTATGCTGAACACAGGAGATGGAAAAATGACTAGATGTAATCCCTGACCTGAAAAATATATGATTATCCACTAACTCACTCTCCTTCCTCAAATTTCTCGTGCTTATCCTCTACCTTCTCATTGCCAAGTCTCTAATATATATCTTATAACACCTCTGATACATAGTGACCTCCTGTAGTGACCACTACAGCATGATAGTGGACAGAACATAAACTTTGATGTCAGAGAGACCTTAAGTCAAATCTTAACTTTAACATTTGTGAAATATATGTTATTGAAGCAATTATTTCATTCCCAGGGTTTAATTTTTTCATTTGTAATATATGAACATTAGCAAATCCATTAAAGTGTTTTTGCAGGGAGTAGATGAAATAACATTTGTGAAAACCTCCTTCAGAATTATCAAAGCTAAATAAGACTTCATTTTTTAACTTTCCATCTGCATTTGGAAAATGTATGTAAGCATATTTACAAACTGTAAAATAATCTACAATTTTCACCTTATTTTGAATCTATCAACCATACTGCAGATAGATTAATCTTGATTTTGCTGTATGTCTTAAAAGCCTTGATCAGCTTTCACTTTCTTTCCTCAGATGGTCTGGTTCTTCTGCCTAACTTTCAAGGTTACCAAAAGTTTTTTGCATCATCACTTTCCAGTCATTTCCAATTACCTACAGAACTCTGCAATAATCTGTTGGTCCTTTCTGTGCAAGGAGTTCAGCTAAATAGACAAACATAAAGATTCTCCCACTTTTAACCCTTTGAATTTACTTCCAGGACTTCTGGCCTCCAAAACTATACCATGCAGTCTATGATACATTACAGGCAAACTAATACAGGTAGTTTTGAATCTTTGTTAATGTTCCCATAAAAAGAGATGGGCACTCAGAGCAGCAAAATCAAAAACTATGGAAAACCTCTACATCAGTACTGGGTAAAACGTTTACCTCATGAACCTAAAATGTTAATGGGTAAAAATGTATACCTCAGGAACAAAACCCAAATAGTCCTGCTGCTTAAATATGCAGGAGGAAGCAAAGGAAAAGCATAGGGACTTCTGTGAGGCATGCGAGTTAGAGAACCCTCAAATCACCAAGCTCTGGAAGGTTTGGAAAAAAAAAATACAGGAACAGTAACTGATTTGGAAAAGGATTTGACAGGGTCCAGTTTGTGAGTACAATGTAGGAAAACATAGTAAGGTCACATGGTATTGGAGTAGTCTGAGTCCTTTGAACTCTATTTAAAAACAAACAAACAAGCCAAAAAAATACAACAATCAAAGCTTCTTCTAAAACCTTCTGTGGGACAGAATCCAAATTTTCAGAACATGGGAAAGAAGTGGGATGGACAGAGAAAAAAATTATCATTTAATGTTGAAGAGGAGGAAAAAAGTATAATATCTCAGAGAGTATCAATACGTGTTTTTTAACACTTCACTAAACTAACAGAAGAGGGAGGTCTAGAACCATAAAGCTAGGAAATATAATATTATCCTTCTTCTTTCCTAATAATACAAGAAAAGTAATCTCAAGCATGAGCAATGAAAATAATTGTAGTCAAATCACAGATGAAATTATTGTAATAAAACTGAGATTAAAGTTAAATTTATGTCCCTGTAGACAATGAAAGTGCAGTAGAAAAACATTTCTAAAAACACTTACTTAAATTAGTCCAAAGAAATTAAGAAATTATTATAAGCTATGAATTAATAGCTTAATAATTACACATAGTTACAGATGTGATTACTGGACAAAAATATTGCTTGAAAGATTGCTGACAAAACTTAGAATTATAAATAAAAGAAAAAATCACTTTGGAAATAAGACTAAACTAGAAGGGATGTGCCCACCAGCAAGAATGATGACTTAAAGAGATGATAGAGAAGGACTGATGTTTAAAAATCAAAATAAAATGAAGACAAAAAGATATTTAAAATAAAATGATATGTATCATTGGAAGATAGTCAAGATCCAACATATGAAAATTAAGAGCATGAAACAGAACAAATATTAAAAACACAATTCAAAACACTTTCCTGGTAAAAGAGAAGTTGAAAATATACTGTTGGGCACACTGTATATGTGGATAAATGATCCAGAAAAGGAAATTCCCAGATCCATTTAGGTAAACTATTAAATTTTAAGAAAAGAGGGAGGTTGATGGGAGAGAGAAGAGTTAAGCGTCTAGGCAAAAACATCAAAATATTTAAAGGGAAAGCAAATTAGACTGCTGTTAGATTTTTGACACCCAGCATTTTATGTCAGAAAACAACAAAGAAACATATTTGAGAAAAAGAAAGAAATAAAAGAAAATATAACCCAATGAGTTTTATATTCAGGCAAACTACCAAAAATACATAGAAACATACTGCACATATAAGCACAAAAGCATCCAACTATTAGAAATATTTAGAACCCAGAGAATATTACTTACATAAGTACTTCTGAAAGAATCCATTAAAGTAACACTTCAGGGCCACAACAGTGTCATGTACTCCATTAATCCTTACTGTAACACACGTGCCTGCCAAATGCCTTGTTTCCAGCATCTTATTTTTTTTTAAAGGTGGCTACTCAGGTACTCAGAGTCAAGATGGTGGAGGAGTAACAGACTGAGATGACATCAGGTCACAGGAGTTCAGCTAGATAGTTATCAAACCATTCCAAACACCTATAAACCCAACAGGAAATCAAAGAGAAGAGCAGCAATTCTAGGAACAGAAAATCGACCACTTTCTGAAAGGTAGGACCTGTGGAGAAATGAATCCAAAACAACGGGAAGATAGACCACAGGGGAGGGTCCGACTCCCGGCAAGCAGTGGAGCAACAGAGCACAAAATGAACTTTTATAAAAGTCTGCTCCACTGAGGGACATCACTCCAGAGGCTAAGTGGGGATGGAGTCCTCATGGGGACAGTGTGGTCTCAGGTCCCACAGGATTACAGAAGGATTGTGGGTGTCTGAGTGTAGCAGAGCTCGTAGGTATCAGAGCGGGGAAGCCAGCTACAGAGACTGAACCAAGGAGTAAGCTCTCAGCTCACAGTTACCTTAAACTGTGATCTGCAGCAGAGTTAGACCACTGCTCTTTGAGCAGGGACCCCACAGGTAGCATATCTGGGGAGACCCACCTTCACCCGCCAGAAGAGCAGAGCAGCAGGAGTTTGGAGATTCCAAATGGGGCTGTGTGCCAGAGACAGAAATGTTTGGTCACAGGCTGGGTGAACTTGGAGTGTGGCCAGAGACCAGGGAGATGGTAGTGATTGAGGGCTTCTCTCCAAGGGTGCACTGAGGAGTGGGGCCCCAAGCTCTCGGCTCCTTGGGCTGAAGATTGGGATGCCACCATTTTCATTCCCATCTTCCAGACCTCTACAGAAAGTGTTGAGGGAATAAAAGCTCCTGAGAGCAAATATGAGCAGATTACTTAGCCTGGCCCTTGGCAAGTGTGGCACTATTCCGTCTTGGGCAAAGACATTTGAGAATTACTACAACAGGCCCCTCCCCCAAAAGATCAGCAAGAACATCCAGCCAAGACCAAGCTTACTTATCAAGGAGAACTGCAGAATTCCAGAGGAGGGGAAAGCAAAGCAGGGAATTCATGGCTCTCTCCCCATGATTCTTTAATCTTGCAAAGTTAATTAAATTAAAAAAAATGTTTTCCAATTCTAATTTTTAAAATTTTTCCTCTTTTAATGTTTTTTAACTAGTTTTTCTTAACAATACCTTTCTTTTTCTTTTTTTTTTCTTTTCTTAACATATAATGTATTATTAGCCCCAGGGTACAGGTCTGTGAATTGCTGGGTTTACACACTTCATAGCACTCACCATAGCACATACCCTCCCCAATGTTCATAACTCAAACAATACCTTTCTAAAAGATCTTTTTAAACCTTCATTATTATAGTCATATTTTATACTTTATTGTATCTAACTTTATCTTTTGCATACATATAGGGTATTTTCTTCTAAAAAATTTTGGGATACAATTTCTTCTAATAGATCAAAATATACCCTAAATCTAGCACAGGGCTTTGCTCTAGTCTCAGGCCTGAGCAAAATCTCTCTACTTTTTTTCTTTCTTTTCCCAACAAATTATCTTATCAATTCCTTTTTTAGAATTTTTTTTAAATTTTCATCTTTACAGTCATATTCCATCCCTTCATCATGTTTACCCTTATTTTTGTGTGTGTATATATATATACACACACAAATATATATATTTCTTTCTTTAAAATTTTGGGAGGTTGTTTCTTCTAAGAGATCAAAATACAACCAAAATCAAGAGGGTGGCTCTGATCTATTCACCAGTCCTATATATATATATATATATATTTTTTTTTTTTTAATTTCTTTTTACCCCCATCTTCTCCCCACAATTTGGGGTCTCTTCTGATTTGATTAGCGTACATTTTCCTGGGATCTTTGCCACCCTTTTAGTATTTTAATTTCTCATTCATATATTCTTATCTGGATAAAATAACAAAGCAGAAAAATTCACCATGAAAAAGAAAAGAGGCAGTATCAAAGGCTAGTGACCTAATCAATGTGGGCATTGGTAATATGTCAGATCTAAGTTAAGAATGATGATTCTCAAGGCACTAGCTGGGCTCAAAAAAGGCATGGAAGATATTAGAGAAACGCTGTCTGGAGAAATAAAGGCTCTTTTTGGAGAAATAAGAGAACTAAAATCTAACCAAACTCAAATCAAAAAAGATATTAATGGGGTGCAATAAAAAATGGAGGCTCTTACTGCTAGAATAAAAGAAGCAGAAGAGAGAATTAGTGATATAGAAGACCAAATGATGGAGAATAAAGAAGCTGAGTAAAAGAGAGACAAACAACTACTTGACCACGAGGGGAGAATTTGAGAGATAAGTTATACCATAAGACGAAATAATATTAAAATAATTGGGATTCCAAAAGAAGAAGAAAGATAGAGCGGGACAGAAGGTATATTGGAGCGAATTATTGTACAGAATTTCCCTAATAGGGCAAAGGGAACAAGCATGAATCCAGGAGGCACAGAGAGCCCTCCTCAAAATCAATAAAAATAGGTCCAAACCCCATTATCTAATAATAAAACTTACAAGTCTTAGTGACAAAAAGAAAATCCTAAAAGCAGCCCAGGACAAGAAGTCTGTAACATACAATGGTAAAAATATTAGATTGGCAGCAGACTTATCCACAGAGACCTGGCAGGCCAGAAAGAACTGGCATGATATATTCAGAGCACTAAATGAGAAAAACATGCAGTGAAGAATACTATATCCAGATAGGCTATCATTGAAAACAGATGGAGAGATTAAAAAGCTTCCAGGACAAAAAAAATCTGAAAGAATTTGCAAACACCAAACCAGCTCTACAGGAAATATTTAAAGGGGTCCTCTAAGCAAAGAGAGGGCCTAATAGTAGCAGACTAGAAAGGAATAGAGACAATATAAAGTAACAGTCACCTTACAGGCAATAAAACGCCACTACATTCATATCTTTCAATACTTGCCCTGAACATAAATGGGCTAAATGCCCCAATAAAAAGACACAGGGTATCAGAATGGATAAAACCCCATCAATACACTGTCTACAAGAAACTCATTTTAGGCCCAAAGACACCTCCAGATCTAAAGTATGGGGGTGGAAAACAATTTACCATGCTAATGGGCATCAAAAGAAAGCTGGGGTGGCAATCCTTATATCAGATCAATTAGATTTTAGGCCAAAGACTATATAAGAGATGCGGAAGGATACTATATCATACTCAAAGGGTCTGTCCAACAAGATCTACAATTTTAAATATCTATGCCACTAACATGGGAGCAGCCAACTATATAAACCAATTAATAAAAAAATCAAAGAAACACATTGACAATAATACAATAATAGTAGGGGATTTTAAGAGCCCCCTCACTGAAATGGACAGATCATCCAAGCAAAAGATCAACAAGGAAATAAAGGCCTTAATGACACACTGGACTAAATAGACATCACAGATATATTCAGAACATTCCATCTCAAAGCAACAGAATACACATTCTTCTCTTCTCTAGTGCACATGGAGCAGTCTCCAGAATAGATCACATCCTGGGTCACAAATCAGGTCTCAACTGGTACCAAAAGATTGGGAACATTTCCTGCATATATTCAGACCACAATGCTCTGAAGCTAGAACTCAATCAAAAGAGGAAATTTGGGGAAAAAACTAAATATATGGAGGCTAAAGAGAATCCTACTAAAGAGTGAATGGGTCAACCAGGAAATTAAAGAAGAATTTTAAAAATCCATGGAAACAAATGATAATGAAAACACAACGGTTCAAAATCTGTGGGACACAGCAAAGGTATTCCCAAGAGGAAAATATATACTGATACAAGCCTTTCTCAAGAAACAAGAAAGGTCTCAAATATACAACCTAACCCTACACCTAAAGGACTGGAGAAAGAACAGCAAAGAAAGCCTAAACCTAGCAGGAGAAGAGAAATCATAAAGATCAGAGCAGAAATCAATGAACTAGAAACCAAAAGAACAGTAGAACAATTAAACTAGGAGCTGGTTCTTTGAAAGAATTAATAAGATTGATAAACCCCTGGCCAGAGTTATGAAAAAGAAAAAGGACCCAAATAAATAAAATCATGAATGAAAGAGGAGAGATCACAGCCAACATCGAAGAAATACAAACAATTATAAGAACAAATTATGAGCAACTATATGCCAGCAAATTTGACAATCTGGAAGAAATGGATGCAAATAGAGACATATAAACCACCACAACTGAACCAGGAAGAACTAGAAAACCTGAACAGACCCATAACCAGTAAGGAGATTGAAGCAGTCATCAAAAATCTCAAGAGCCTAGGGTCAGATGGCTTCCCAGGGGAATTCTAACAAACATTTAAAGAATTAATACCTATTCTCCTGAAACTGTCCCAAAAAAATAGAAATGGAAGAAAAACTTCCAAACTCATTTTATGAGGTCAGCATTACCTTGATCCCAAAACCAAAGACCCCATCAAAAAAGAGAATTACAGACCAATATCCTTGATGAACCCAGATGCAACAATTCTCACCAAAATAACTAGCCAAGAGGATCCAATAGTACATTAAAAGGATTATTCATCATTACCAGTGGGATTTATTCCAGGGCTGCAAGGTTGGTTCAACATCCACAAACCAATCAAAGTGATATAATATATTAATTAAAAAAAGAACAAGAACCATATGATACTTTCAATAGATGCTAAAAAGCATTTGACAAAGTACAGCATCCTTTCTTGATCAAAATTCTTCAATGTGTAGGGATAGAGGGTACATACCTCAAAATATCATTCTCAATGGGGAAAACTGAGAGCTTTTACACTAAGGCCAGGAACATGGCAGGGATGCCCATTATCACCACTGCTATTCAACACCATACTAGAAGTCCTAGCCTTGGCAATCAGACAAGAAAAAGAAATAAAAGTCATCCGAATCGGCAAAAAAGAAGTCAAACTATCACTGTTTGCAGATGATAAGACATTTTATGTGGAAAACCCAAAAGACTCCATTCCAAATCTGCTAGAACTTGTACGGGAATTCAGTAAAGTGTCAGGATATATAATCAATGCACAGAAATCACTTGCATTTCTATACACCAAGAGCAAGACAGAAGAAAGAAAAATTAAGGAGTCAATCGCATCTACAATTGCACCAAAACCATAAGTTACCTAGGAATAAACCTGACCAAAGAGACAAAGGATCTCTACTCAGAAAACTATAAAGTACTCATGAAAGAAATTGAGGAAGACAGAAAGAAATGTAAAATTGTTCCATGCTCATGGATTGAAAGAACAAATATTGTGAAAATGTCTATGCTACCTTAGGCAATCTACACATTTAATGTAATCCCTATCAAAATACCATCCTTTTTTTTTTTTTTTCAAAGAAATGGAACAAATAATCCTAAAATTTATATGGAACCAGGAAAGACCTCAAATATCCAGAGGAATGTTGAAAAAGAAAGCCAAAGTTGGTGACATCACAATTCCAGACTTCAAGCTCTATTACAAAGCAGTTATCTTCAAGACAGTATGGTACTGGTACAAAAACATATAGATCAATGGGACAGAATAGAAAGCCCATAAAAAGGCCCTCAACTCTACGTTCAACTAATCTTTGACAAAGCAGGAAAGAATGCCCAATGGAAAAAAGACAGTCTCTTCAACAAATGGTGTTGGGAAAATTGGAGAGCCACATGCAGAAAAATGAAACTGGACCATTTCCTTATGCCACACATGAAAACAGACTCCAAATGGATGAAAGACTTCAATGTGAGAAAGGAATCCATCAAAATCCTGGAGGAGAACACAGGCAGCAACCTCTTTGACCTCAGCCACAGCAACTTCTTCCTAGAAATATTGCCAAAGGCAAGGGAAGCAAGGGCAAAAATGAACTATTGGGACTTCATCAAGATCGAAAGCTTTTGCACAGTAAAGGAAACAGTCAACAAAACCAAAAGATAACTGAAAGAATGGGAGAAGATATTTGCAAATGACATATCAGACAAAGGGCTAGTATCCAAAATCTATAAAGAGCTTATCAAACTCAACACCCAAAGAACAAATAATCCAATCAACCAATCAAGAAATGGTCAGAGGACATGAACAGACAGTTCTACAAAGAAGACATCCAGATGGCCAACAGACACATGAAAAAGTGCTCCACATCATTCGGCATCAGGGAAATACAAATCAAAACCACAATGAGATTCCACCTCACACCAGTTAGAATGGCTAAAATTAACAAATCAGGAAACAACAAATGCTGGCTAGGATGCACAGACAGGGGAACCCTCCTACACTGTTGGTGAGAATGTAAGCTGGTGCAGCCACTCTGAAAAACAGCATGGAGGTTCCTCAAAAAGTTGAAAATAGAGCTACCCTATGACCCAGCAATTGCACTACTGGGCATTTACCCTAAAGATACACATGTAGTAATCCAAAGGGGCACATGCACCCAAATGTTTATCGCAGCAATGTCCAAATAGCCAAACTATAGAAAGAGCCTAAATGTCCATCAACAGATGAATGGATAAAGAAGAAGTGGTATATATACAATGGAATACTATGCAGACATCAAAAGAAATGAAATCTTGCCATTTGCAATGACATGGATGGAACTAGAAGGTATTATGCTGAGTGAAATAAGTCAATCAGGGAAGAACAATTATCAAATGATCTCCCTGAAAAGAGGAATTTGAGAGGCAAAGTGGAGAGTTTGAGGGGGAGGGAAGGAAAAAATGAAACAAGATGGGATCGGGAGGGAGATAAACCATAGGAGACTCTTAATCTCACAATAGAAATTGGGGTTGCCAGTGGGGAGGGTGGTAAAGAGAGGGTGGTTGGGTTATGGACATTGGGGCGGGTATGTGCTATGGTGAGTGCTATGAAGTGTGTAAGTCCTGTACCCCTGGGGCTAATAATACATTATATGTTAATAAAAATAAAGTTTAAAAAAAAAGAAAATTAAAAAGAAGTAATGTTTCAGGCAACCTAAAAAAATCAGAACTCATTAGCGTGATGTTTAGAAGATGCCTTAAGTATACATTTACTTGTAGAACTAAAATTCACTTATGGTTTTAGAGAAAACAGTATAGTTACAAACCTGTAAAAGGATAGATACCCTATAGCTATTTTATACTATATGTGGAAAGACTAACTTATGTAGTCCAAAATTGGCACACAAAAACAATTTGAACCTGATTATAAACTTCTACATTTAAATTCCAGTCTATAGAAAATACTGCAGATGGATAAGCAAGCTAAATGACACCACAGGAAGAAATGTGCAAATTCTAGAATTCCTCAGGACACCTGACCTGGTTTCTTCAATAAGTCAATGGCATAAAAAACTAAAGGAGATAAGATTATTCTATATCACAAATAATCTATAATTTTTTTAAATTTTTTTAATTTTTTATAAACATATATTTTTATCCCCAGGGGTACAGGTCTGTGAATCACCAGGTTTACACACTTCACAGCACTCACCAAAGCACATACCCTCCCCAATGTCCATAATCCCACCCCCTTCTCCCAAACCCCCTCCCCCCAGCAACCCTCAGTTTGTTTTGTGAGATTAAGAGTCACTTATGGTTTGTCTCCCTCCCAATCCCATCTCACAAATAATCTAAAACACATAACCAAATTCAGCGAAAATACTTTTCTTAGATTTTAATTTCAACTAATCACAAAGATATTTCTAGATAATTGATGAAATTTGAGCTAGGTATTAGATCGTAGTAAAAATTATAATTATGCAGGATGTCATAATGGCACTATGGTTATGTAAGAAAATGTCTCCCTCTTTTTTGAGATGAATATTGGCATTTAGGAGTTGAAACGACATGACTTTGGGATTCACTTTAAAACACTTTAGTAAAAATAATCAGAGAATAGTTAAGTAAGTCAAAATGTTGATGACTGTTCAAGTTAGATGGCTAGATAATTTATCATAACAAAAATTATAGAAGGTGAAAAATTAACTCAAATGTATTCCTATCACATCCTAGGAGACTGTATATGTTATACCTTCCTTGGAAAAAGGGTTCTGCAGATATAATTAAGTTGAGGACCTTGGGATGAGATCATCTTGGATAATCCGAAGATTACCTAAATCCAATGACAAAATTTTTGTAGGAGAAACACGAAGGAGAACAGACAGAAGAGTTTTAGGTAATTGGCCATGGAGGCCAACACTGGTCCAATGTAACTAAGGAATGCCAATTGCAACCAAAAGCTGGAAAAAGCAAGAAATGAGATCTTTCTTGGAGCCTCTGGAGGAAGTATAGCCTTTCTCAGTTTGGATGTTGGGCCTCCAGAACTATGAAAGAATAAATTTCTGTTGTTTTAAGTTGCTAAATTTGTGATAGCATGTTACAGTAACCCTAGGAAACAAATAAACTAAATTCTTTAATATTCATATTGAAATACCAATGGGCAATGATTTAAAAATAAATGAAATAATGAAAACTAAGATTATAGAATTGAAGATAATCATATTAATTGCATTGATAAAAGTGGGCTTACTTTTCTTTTTCAAATTATTCAAATTTGTTAACAAAACAAAATCCAACATAATGCTACATTCTGAAGTCATTCCTTACAAAAGTGTATCAGAAAAGTTAAAGAAAAACATGGGGGAAGACAAAGGTACATCAGGAAAATGAAAATAATAAGAAGACAGATGGTCTTAACAATGTAGAATTCAAAACAAAAACACTAATGGAGGCAAAGTAAAATATTTAATAAAGTTTACAATTCACAATGAAGATGTACAATTATTAATATTTATGAAAAAAGTAATACAACAAAAACTTTCAAGAAGTGGCATCCACAGATTTGAGAAATAGAAATAAACTACCAGTAAGAAATTTTAACATACCTCTATCAATTCGAGACAAAGTAGAAAAAAATAAATAAGAATGTAGAACGTTATATACCACAAAGAAACCTCAACAAATTCCAAAAAGTAGAAATAATACAATCACCACTCTTTGATCATAATTCAAAAAAACCCAAAATTTTTGAAAATAATAATAGTAAAGACAGGATATAGCAGAATAAAAATATATGAAATATAATTAAGACAGTTATCATAGGCCAATTGCTGGTATTATGTACTTAAATCAATAAAACTACCATTAAAAATAATTGAATTTTTTAAATCCAGCTAAAAAAAGTTAGAGAGAGAACCATAACATAAACCAAAAGTGAGAAAGGAATTAATAAAATAATTAAAGAAAAAAAAAAAAACAGTGAAACAAAAAAGTAGAGCTAACACACTCAAAGCCCAGACTTTTGAAATTATTAACAAAATCCATTAGCTGAAATAACCAAAGAAAGAAAGGTAGAAAAAAGGACATAGGAAAGACAGGAAATATCATGAAAACTAGGAATGCCAAAAATAGAGTACTTGGCATAATTCTATGCAAATGTTATTTGCTCTAGATGAAAAGGATAATTTTATCCCAAAAGTAAAACTTAACAAAATTGACCCCAGTAGAAATAGAAAGATTAAACATACCATTTGTCAAAAATAAAAAGAGAAAATTGTTACAGTTCAACTGGGACCAATTAAAGAACAAACAAATAAAAAACAAACAAACAGGGAATTATACTAATCCTTTAAAATAAGATTATTCCAGGGCGCCTGGGTGGCTCAGTGGGTTAAGCCTCTGCCTTTGGCTCAGGTCGTGATCCCAGCATCCTGGGATCAAGCCCCACATGGGGCTCTCTGCTGGGCGGGGAGCCTGCTTCCTCCTCCCCCCCCCCTCTCTGCCTGCTTGTGATCTCTGTCAAATAAATAAATAAAATCTTTAAAAAATAGAAAATAAAAAAATAAAAAAAAGTAAAATAAGATTATTCCAACACAGCTACTCCAGAGGAAAGATAAAGAAAGAAAACTTCTAAATTACATTTTGAAAGAAGTATAACATTGATTCCCAAACCAAGCAATGATCAGAAACAAACAAACAAAAATACTACAACTCAAACTCACTTACAAATACTGAAGAAAAAGCACCTAAAATATTAGCAAAAAAATTGAAAAAATATATGTGATATATTAAAAAATAATACAGCATAAGCAAATGGGGTTTATTTCATTTTATATAATCCCCATATCTTCTGAACTAAGGAGAAAAATGAAGTTCATTTCCATACATTAAGAAACAATATATTATAAGTTTGATACATTCTTTAAAAAAAAAAAAAAACTAGAATTAATTGGTACCTCCTAACTTAATAAAATGTATCTACCTCAATCCAAAGTCTATATCTTAGCTAATGGAAAAATATTAGAACTGTTCCTGTAAATTTAAAAGACAAAATTTCCCAGTATATCCATTACTATTTAAAATTTTGTTGGAAATTTTAGCCAAATAAACTAAATACAAGGAAGCAATTAAAGCCAAACTACTTGGAAAGAATGAGGTAAATTCTATTTACAAATCAAATAATTATATTTCTGGATAACACAAAAAAATAATGGAGAAACTACTACAAATGTTTAGACAGTTTGCTAACATAGGTTATAAAATCAATATCAAAATTTTAGACTTCATATATAAAAATAAACCTGGCTAAAACCCCATCTATGATAGCAAACATGCATATTTAGATTAACAAATTATATACATAAATATATTTATAGACTTATGCATGTGCATATACCTATAAATCAAGAAGTAAACTTACCAAGAAATATATAAAACCTACACACTGAAATCACCAAAAACACAAAAGTATATGTGGACAAAAAGACTAAGTGCCATGAAGACATCAGTACTCCCTAAGTTAATTTGTAAATTTAATGTAAACTCTACACAAATATCAAGAATATTTTTTCTTGAGCTAGGTAACATTATTATAAAGTTCATTTGGAGGAATAAATAAATAAGAATAGACATGAAATCCCTGAAAACAGATTAATGTCTAGAAGCACTCCCATATATCAATATACATTATACAGTTTCTATAATTAAGGTCTTAATGTGCAAATAGGCAAACATATCAATGGCACAGAATTTTTTTTGTTTTTTTTTAATTTTTTTGTTTTATTTTTTATTTTTTTAAAGATTTAATTACATATGAAAAATTATTACACAGCAAGACTTTTTAATTATTGGTATTGGGAGATCTGGATAGGGAAAATAACATTGTATCCATTCCTCATACCATACATGGTGGCAAATTCCAAATGGATCAATTCCCAGCAGCAATTAATTAATGAAACCATAGGTGAATTGCAATGTGACCTAGGTGTGAGGGAAACTTTTCTGCTATGATTTAGAAACTGAAAGCTACAAGGATGAAAAGTTTTCATTTTTATTACATAAAACATGCATGACTGAAAAAAAATAAAATGACAAAGTGGGGAAAAAAGCTCAAACATCTATCAAAGAAAACAGTTAACATCACAAATATATACAGTGCTTCTAAAATTGTGAAGGAAAAAGTCCACAAATTCTACAATAATTTCCGGGAATTAAGAACAGAGTTCACAGTAAAAGAACTGCAAATAGCACCTAATGATATGAAAAAAATATTCAGTCACACTTGTGATAAAAAAAGAATGCAAACTAAAATCACACTGAGATATTTTTCACCTATCATATTAGCAAAAATCCCAAATTTAGTACTTACTTCTGGGGAAGCTATAGAGAAACAGGTGTTCTCAAATACTGCTGTGTGAAAGAAAAGTAATACAATCATTATGGAGGGAAATTTGAAACTATCTAGCAAGTCATATACTTACCACTCAGCCTGCAATTTGGTTGCTAAGAATCAATACCAAATAAATATGAAAAGACACAAATTAGTTTACCAGGAGTTAGGAACCTGCAATGCCATAGGAAATATAGATGGTAATGATTTCCATCATTACCATCATTCTTCAGCGGGAACTATGACTATCTTCTTAAGTCTAAAGTCTCTGTACACTAAGAATAACCAGATATTGTGAGACTATGAGACACAGAATCTGCATTGACATTGATCTCTAAAGATACAAAGAATCACTATGGCCCTTTTAGAGGGAGGGGCAAATGACTTGGGCGCAGATGAGGTAATAAATGGCATTTTGGCTAAAATCTAGTTTATAGTGGTTTCACTAGACACACATACCCACATGATCCCTGAATATGTAATTGGGATAGGTATTCTTAGCAGATGGAGTAATCCTTGCATTGGTTCCTTGGTCTTTAGGTTAAGAGCTATTATAGTGGGGATTACCAAAAGGAAGACTTGGGATCTGTATTCTCCACCCTTCTCACCTCCTAGATAAAATAGAAAATCAAAGAAAATATTGCATCCTGGAGATGGAGTGGTGTAGAAGATGGTAGATGATAGAGTAGTGGTCCCTATCACATTATATCCATTTATATCATTATTTGGCTCCTACAAAAAACACATATCCTGGAGAATGACTATACATTGCTGCTAACTCAACCAAATAGTAGCCCATTTGTCATGTTATTTTTACTCCAGCACATTAATAAGCCCTCAAGTACATGATCTGTAGTAGATTGAGAGAATGTGTGAGTGACTCTTTGTGTGTGTATTTTTTTATTCCAATCAGGAAAAAGAAACAGAAAAGGTTTGCAGTCATAAGTAATATCCAACAACAAAAAAACCAATCACAGTTTGCCTTAAATTTAAGTTTACTTCCTAGCTCCATATTATTATTCAGTCCAAGGAGACCTGAATCATATGGGCATACTCCAGAACTGATCCATTATATCAGTGATATGCGATCAGGCAGGATAAGCAAAAGGTGCTTGGCACACTGCAAGCCTTGGCAAGACACATGAGCTCCAAATGAAAGGAAGAAAACATCTATGAAGATTTAGGTATCTGGTATATCAGTAAAATATTAGGAGATCCAGTGGTCAGGGGAATGGCAGGATACTTTCTCCAGATTAAATGACAAATTATCGCATCTTGCAAGCTGAAGTACAAAGTAGGAAATACAGTGCTGCTTCAACTTTTTAAGTTTCTGAAGGCAGCACATTCCTCACATAGGAATACCGATCTGGTCTGTATCCTGAATACCATAAATCCTGCTATCTTTGACTAGAGCTGGAGCACAAAATGGATATGAAACAGGTTCAGGCTATGATCTAATAAACCTGCTGCTTAGGCTATACAGGTTAGTAGATCTTATAACAAAATTGAAGTCTCAGTGATTGAAAAAGTTAGTGAGAAATTCATAGCAAGCCCCAGTAGCTGAATCGCACTACACGCAGCTGGGGTAATGGAACAAGGTAGTGCCATTTGCGTGAAGAATTATGCACTTTTTGAAGAATAGCTCATGGTGAACTATCACCAGGTAATCTGAAACATTTGACAATATAAAACAAAGTGACCATATATATAGAACTGCCTCTCATAAACTGTGTTTGATTCGGTCCACTAAGCCATAAAGACAGGCAGGCTCAGCAGCAATCCATATTAAGATGAAAATGGTACATCTGGGATCAAGTTTAAATAATACTAATGCACTTTAATTAATAAAACACATACGCAGACATCCCAGAATCCCAAATCCCTACCATGCTTACACTATTCTCACAGCAATGGCCATAAGGGAGAAGAGAAGTCAAAAACAAACAACTGAAGAAGTAGGAAAAAGCCTAAACTTGATTTATAAGTGGGTTAGATTGCTTTATCATTATATTTACAGATGACATGATGCAATATTGGGATTTCCTTGAAAATAATCAGCAGTGGATAGCACATAGTGATGAATATTTGTCATGGACTGACTATTGTTAAAACTGGATGACAGGGGGACCTGGCTGTCTCAGTCAGTTGAGCCTCTGATTCTTGGTTTTGTCTGGGGCTGTGCTCTCAGAGTCATGGAACTGAGACTGGTGTCAGGCTTTGCACTCAGTGAAGAGTCTGCTCAACATTCTTTCTCTGCAAGGGCATCTGGGTGCCTCAGTGGGTTAAAGCCTCTGCCTTCTGCTCAGGTCATGATCCCAGGGTTCTGGACTCAAGCCTCGAATTGGGCTCTCTGCTCAGAAGGGAGCCTTCTTTCATCTCTCTCTGCCTGCCTCTCTGCTTACTTGTGATCTCTGTCTGTCAAATAAATAAATAAAATCCTTTAAAAAAAAAAAAAGACTCTTTCTCTGAATTTCCTTCTGCCCCTCCTCCTATGCTCTTTCTTTCTCCCTCTCTCTCTAAATAAATAAATCTTTTTTAAAAAACTGCATGATAATGATAAAAGCTCCTAACAAAGTGGGTTTAGAGGGAACATATCTCAACATAATAAAGGTCATATATGAAAAACCTACAGCTAACATCATAGTGGTGGAAAACTGAGAACTTTCCCTTTAGGATCAGGAATAATACAAGGATGGTCACTCTAAACACTTTCATTCAAGCAAAGTACTTGAGTCTTAACCACAGCAATCAAACAAGAAAAAGAAATAAAAAGCATCCATATTGGAAAGAAAGAAGTTAAACTGTAACTATTTGCAGATGACATGATACTATAAATAGAAAACTCTAAAGGCTCTACTGATGATAGATGATGATGATGGTGATGATAGATAGATAGATAGATAGATAATAGATCTATATATAGATAGATACAAAGTAACAAATGAATTCAGTAAACTTGCAGAATAAAAAACTAATGCACAGAAATTGGAAGTGTTCCCATACACTAAAAATGAAATAGCAGAAAGAGAAATTTTTTTTCTTTTCAGCCTAACAGTATTCATTATTTTTGCACCACACCCAGTGCTCCATGCAACACATGCCCTCCTTAATACCCACCACCTGGCTCCCCCAACCTCCCACCCCCCACCCCTTCAAAACCCTCAGGTTGTTTTTAAGAAAGAGAAATTAAGAAAATAATTGCAATTAAAATTCTACCAAAAAGAATGAAATATCTAGGAATAAATTTAACCAGGAAAGTGAAAAATGTGTACTCTGAAAACTATAAAACATTGATGAAATAAATTGAAGATGACACAAAAAGTGAGAAGATAGTTCATGCTCTTGGATTGGAAGAATTAATATTGTTAAAATGTCCATACTACCCAAAGAATCTACAGATTCAATAAAATCCCTGTCAAAATACCAGAAGCATTTTTCATAAAACTGGAACAAATAATCCTATAATTTGCATGGGACCACCAAAGACCCTAAATAGCCAAAGCACTCAAGAAAGAACAAAACTGGAGGTATCACAATTCCAGATTTTAAGATATACTTCAAAATTATAGCAATCAGAACAGTATGGTACTGGCACAAAAATAGACACATAGAACAATGAAACAACAGAGAGCCTAGAAATAAATCACCATTTAAACGGTCAATTAACCCATGGTAAAGGAGGCAAGATACACAATGGGGAAAAGACAGTCTCTTCAATAAATGGTGCTAGGAAAACTGAACAGCTACATGCAAAAGAATAAAACTGGATCCTTTTTCTTAAACTGTACATAAAACTAAAGTCAAATTAGATTAAAGACCTAAATGTGAGAACTGAAAACATAAAACTTCTAAAAGAAGACACAGGCAGTAATTTTTTTGACATTAGTCATAGTAATATTATATCTCTTAAGGCAAGGAAAACAAAAGCAAAAACAAACTATTAGCTAAAAAGCTTTTGCACAGTGAAGAAAATCATCAACAAAACAAAAACTGCAACCTACTGAATGAGAGGAGATATTTGTAAGCTATATAGCAAATAAGGGGTTAATATTCAAAATACATAAAGAATTTATACAACTCAACACCAAAAAAAAAAAAAAATCCTCCAAATGATATAATTAAAAATGGGCAGAGGACCTGAATAGACATTTTTCCAAAGAACATACAGAGATGGCCAATAGACACATGAAAACATATTCAACATTGCTAATCATCAGAGAAATGCAAATCAAAACCAGAGAGAAATCACCTTACACCTATCAGAATCACTTGAATCAAAAACACAAGAAACAATAATTGTTGGTGAGAACATGGAGGAAAAGGAAGCCTGGTGCACTATTGATGGAAATGCAAACTGGTATAGCCACTGTGGAAAATAGTATGGGGAGGGTGCCTCAAAAATTAAAAACAGAAATACCATATGATCCAACAATTCTACTACTGAATATTTACACAAAGAAAACAAAAACACTATTCCAAAAAGATACATGCACCCTTATGTTTATTCCAGCATTATTAACAATAGTCAAGATATGGAAGCAGTCCAACTATCCATTGATAGATAAACGGATAAAGAAGATGCAACACACACACACACACACACACACACACACACACACACATACACACAGAGAGAGGAATATTACTCAGCCATAAAAATGATAAGATCTTGCCATTTGCAATAATATGGATGGGTCCAAAAGGTATTATGCTAAGTGAGATAACTCAGAAAAATACCATGATTTCACTTTTAGATGAAATCTAAAAAAGCAAAACAAATGAATGAACAAACAAAAAGCAGAATCAGACCTATGAGGCTTCCAGTTATGGAACGAGTAAGTCATGGGAATAAAAGGTACAGCATAAGGAATATAATCAATGGTATTTTAATAACATTTGTATGGTGACAGCTGGTAGCTATGCTTGTGGTAAGCATAGCATAAGGAATAGTGTTGTTGAATCATTATGTTGTAGACCTGAAACTAATGTAGCATTATATGTCAATTACAATTGCAGCTAACTAAAAAAAAGAAAAATTGTGTGATGAATATATGGGAATTTATTATGTCATTCTGTCAATTTTATATGTTTGATATCTTTCATAAGAAACCAATAATTTTCAACTGTGAATTAAAGGTGATGACAGATGTAACAGAAAATAAAGAAGTCCTCAGTAAAATCCCACAATATTGAATCTTCAATATAAAATATTTCTTGAAATGATATTCCATATTTCCAATTATCAAGCCAATTAGTCTACTAAGAAATTTACAGTGATGAATAGCAGTAAACTGGAATGTTGCATTCAAAGGATTATTTTGTATGTAAGGGTCATTTTGTGCCTATCATGTTCACAAGGCGCCTACAGCTGAATTAAACCATAAAAATGAATAATGTCTTTATGTTCAAAATCAAAAGTCTACAATATATTTATTGTCCTGATGCCACAAAATGTTCAGTTTGCAATCCAGTTTCTTTTGCATTTAAGTAGAATAAATCTCTTAATTATGCAGTCACATAAGTAGAATCACAGCATGTTAAAGTTCAAGGAAAATTGAAAGAACATTTACTCTAATTCTTGTATTTTACAAATGTGAAAACTAGATCTTTTGAAGTTCCCAAAGTTTCATTGAGCAAGCTGAGACAAAAACCGAAAACTGCCTCCCAGCTTAGAGCTTCTTTTACTACCCAACCTAAAAACATGATATGAGACAGTGTCCCTTTCTTTTTTTTTTTTTTTTTTAATTTTTTATTTTTTATAAACATATATTTTTTATAAACATATATTTTTATCCCCAGGTCTGTGAATCACCAGGTTTACACACTTCACAGCACTCACCAAATCACATACCCTCCCCAATGTCCATAATCCCACCCCCTTCTCCCCAACCCCCTCCCC
Organism: Mustela lutreola; assembly: GCF_030435805.1. Lineage (NCBI taxonomy): Eukaryota > Metazoa > Chordata > Mammalia > Carnivora > Mustelidae > Mustela > Mustela lutreola. Next base: position 72,333,146 of record NC_081295.1, read on the forward strand.
CCGGCAACCCTCAGTTTGTTTTGTGAGATTAAGAGTCACTTATGGTTTGTCTCCCTCCCAATCCCATCTTGTTTCATTTATTCTTCTACCCACTTAAGCCTCCATGTTGCATCACCACTTTCAAAGAGATTCATTCTGATTGTTGCTAATGCAAACTCTAGAATGAATACTGAAGAAAGGTTTGACCCTTCACACTCCTTTCTAATAACTCCATCTCCACCACTTTCCTAATAACAGTGAATGCCTTAAAGAAGCCTTTGTATCTGCTATTGTTATTAACCTTGATTCCCCGAGATCTATCAGAGTGCCTGACATGTAATAGGCAGCTAATAATGCTCTCTGGAAATTAAGAGATGTGATGTGGTAGACCTATATGCTGAAAATTGCAAAACGTATCAAAAAGCAAAATGATTGCTACTTTTTGTCAAGGAGATGACAAAGGTAATATGATATGTTACTGGTATATAAACATAAATAGATATGGAGCACTATTGTTCATTTATTATTTGCTTTTTATTTGTGTAAGAAAACAAAACTCACTTCTAGTAGTCCAGGTTGGTATATACAGTATATAAAGTGTCTCTTGATTTATGTAAGGTTCATAAAATCTCAACATACAATTTTATTTAATCTAAGTAATAAAGAAAAATTGGTAAAATTCTAATATAATATATGAAACTTTTACAGTTCATAATCAGAATATATACTAAGATCTTATCACTATTTCTCCCAAGTAATTAAAACTCTTTTAGAAAGAATGTAACTATCTTTTCAACTGCCAAAGAAATAAAAAATCATTTTAATGATTTTAATTCATTTTAATGTCTGAAAAAATTTATGAAACAGTTTTAAAGACAATAATAAACTATAATAAAGAAATTCTTATTTATTGGTATTTTCTTTGTGAAGAGAATTCATTTTTTGCTCCTCTGCACAGTATTTCTAACAATGTAGGAAAGTTCTTAGAGTATAAACAGCTTTATGTGAATCATTAGAAACATTTTACTGTTCTGGACAAATGAGTTATAGCAAATTAAATAGCTGATTCTTGTGTTTATGAGGGCTTCTTAGTGCACCCTTGTGGTAAAGTAATAAGTTACAAATGCAATCTTAAAAATTTCAGAGCACAAAGTCAGTCCTAAAAAAAATGACTCTGAGTCATCTGTTTGGTATTTTCAGGAAGCACTAGCCATTGTCCTACTTGGTCGTGGGAAAAAGTTTAGTGGGGTTTTATTTTGTAAAAAGGAGTTATAAAATAAATGATTTGAATGAGAAGATTTAGGACAAAAAGATAATCTCATTTTTTTCAGGTCATTGAAAGTAATGTTGAATAATACCAACACTGAACAGATACTAGTTGATGTATTTATTCCAAATTGCCTGTTTAAACTTCTGTGCTCTCAGATATGAGAAAATGAAATTCAGACAATGCTTCCTAGGTTTCCCAACTTGTCAAATCTAGTCACAACTCTTACCTTACTTTTTGAGCTGAACAAAAGAAATATTGTCCCATACAGAAATGGATGTTGTGTTCACATTAACTGATATACAAGTGAGACACAACAGAGCACTTAGCTTTTTTTTTAAATTAGGAAAAGGGATATATCTTTTAAATAAGACAACAAAGAAAAACATTTGTAGATTGAATTTAATCTTTGGACAGCAAATTTGAAATTCCCCCCAAAATTAACTTTTTAAAAAAGTTAATACTTTTAAACATGCATATATACTACTTTTATTATATTTCTATACACATGTACATCATAATAAATAGAATTTGTCTAGGATATGTAAGTTTATATAATAACAAAATTCAGTCTAAAAATGTTGTATTTTTCTACAACTTCTAGAAAACTTACACTTAACTCAGATAATTTTGTACCAAAGAGAAACTCTTCCAAAGGTAAACCGGATTTATATGCAGAATGTTTATATCATTAATGTTTGTAATAGCAAAAGTTTAAAGACAGTCAAAAATATATTGACAAATAAGTAAATGACTAAATTCTTATATATTTATAAAATATAATAATGTCAAATAATGAATAAATAAACATTACATACAACAACACTAATGAAAGTAAGCAATCTAAACTTAGATGAGAAAAGTAAGTACAAAAAGTTAAAATACTGCGTAATATATTTTTCTAAGCTAAAAATGTAAAACAATTAAATGTAAAAAAAAAAAAAAAGGAAAACAGGGGCACCTGGGTGGCTCAGTGGGTTAAGCCTCTGACTTTGGCTCAGGTCACGGTCTCAGGATCCTGGGGTCGAGCCCCACATCAGGCTCTCTGCTGAGCAGGGAACCTGCTTCCCTTTCCATCTCTGCTTGTCTCACTGCCTACTTATGATCTCTCTCTCTGTCAAATAAATAAATAAAACATTTTTTGAAAATGTAAAACAAAACAATCTGCTTGATAAAAACTACTCAGTTATAACTAAGATATATTTTTAAAAGCAAGATAATATCCATGTATGATCCAAGATAATAGTAATAATTAGAAGGTGATGACAGGTAGTGTGCAGAAATGTCAAGAACCAGATCATTAGATGTTCTAGTTTGGGTCCTAGGTTAACTGATATCTGTTGTATCATGCTTGCAAACAAAAACAAACTAATAAATAAGGTTTGCAAGAGTCACTGATGGAGAGTAAGTGATGAAGATAAATATTAACCCAATTCTGTATCCCCAGGATACAAACAAAGAAACAACAGGATATAAAGGAAGCCACATTTTAATTTATATATCAGTTCTGCAACGTTAAAATATATATATATATAATAGTTACATAACATTGCTAGACATTGTAGATGTTCTAAAATTTTATAGTTCACCTCTGAACCAATAAGTGGCCTTTTTTAAATTTCTTTTCAGCATAACAGTATTCATTGTTTTTACACCACACCCAGTATTCCATGCAATCTGTGCCCTCTCTAATACCCACCACCTGGTTCCTCCAGCCTCCCCCACTCCGCCGCCCCTTCAAAACCCTGAGATTGTTTTTCAGAGTCCATAGTCTCTCATGGTTCACCTCCCCCTCCAATTTTCCTCAACTCCCTTCTCCTCTCCATCTCCCCTTGTCCTCCATGCTATTTGTTATGCTCCACAAATAAGTGAAACCATATGATAATTGACTCTCTCTGCTTGACTTATTTCACTCAGCATAATCTCTTCCAGTCCCATCCATATTGCTACGAAAGTTGGGTATTCATCCTTTCTGATGGAGGCATAATACTCCATAGTGTATATGGACCACATCTTCCTTATCCATTCGTCTGTTGAAGGACATCTTGGTTCTTTCCACAGTTTGGCAACTATGGCCATTGCTGCTATAAACATTGGGGTATAGATGGCCCTTCTTTTCACTACATCTGTATCTTTGGGATAAATACCCAGTAGTGCAATTGCAGGGTCATAGGGAAGCTCTATTTTTAATTTCTTGAGGAATCTCCACACTGTTCTCCTTTTAGTTATTTATTCATATACACACATACAGAAAGGGAGAAACTAATGTGCATTGTTGATGCATATGTGTACCCAAATCAAGCATTGTGCTTTGCACTACCTGTACTTAATATTTTATGACAAAAGAATATATGATTCAAATATTAACTGAGTCTATATTCAAGAAGTTCTCAAAAATTAAAAGCAGGGAAAATTACTTTTCCAAAAATATCATTGTACATTTACTTTAAAGTAATTCAAATTTAAAAAATGCCTTTGAGTTATGTTCCAAAAAACAGTCTATATGTCAATAATTAACATTGTAGTTTTTTATGAAAATATTCTTTTGAGAAACTTTATCTAAAGTATAGAAAAAAAGATTTTGTTTTTTATTTTTATATTCTAACCATTTTTTAAAAATTTTAAATGCCATCTTTTCTTCCTAGTTAAATAATTTCTGCTTGGTGGCTTGTAATAGGACTAGGAATTCTGCCCACCACCAGTCAAGACAAATAGCCTTTGCCTCATTAGAGAATCTGGTGTGTTATGAGAAAAAGCCAAGGCAAGAGGAACCTGGAACATGAGATAGGCCATGGATATTGGAAAGGATTTTAAGAAGATGCCAGCTGGCCTGGGAAAGGAGTAGAAGGGCCTTTCCTGGAATAAAATTGAATAAGCACGCCAACCTTGAATGGGGTAAAATCTGGCACTAAACAGAGAGCGCTGGAGAAAGGCCAAAAAACTCAGTAGGAGTGATGAGAAAAGGGAGCAGGTGGATAAACTCCATTGCAAACTTGAGCTGTTGAAACAGTCATATTCCTAACTATTCAGCAGAAATAGAAAGATGATGAGAATATAAGCATTAGTAACATAATTTTATTTAGAATTCATTTGATTTTTTTTAAAGTCACAAATACCCCAGATCAATTTCTATTTTCACCTCCATCCTCCCCACACCAATCCTAAATAACAATATGCTAAAGGAAGTTTGTATTGTGGGCCTGTTATGTGCTAGGTGCTGGGTTAAACCTAGGGACAATATATTTTAAATGAGAAAGGATAAGTAGGAGACAGCTAGGAGAAAAGTGCAAGGAAGTAGTGACTATCTAAAGACACAAGACTATCCACACCTTTGAAGAGCTCCACAATGAACATGATGGGAGTATAAGGTCTGAAAGGAAATACTAGAAAATGTTGGGTTAGATGGCTTAAGGCCAGATTTTTAAAATTTATTTATTTATTAAGATATTTATTTGTTTATTTACTTATTTATTTGACAAACAGAGATCACAAGCAGGCAGAGAGGCAGGCAGAGAAAGGAGGAAGCAGGCTCCCTTCTGAGCAGAGAGCCCAACATGAGGCTAAATCCCAGGATTCTGGGATAACGACCTGAGTTGAAGGCAGAGGTTTTAACCCACTGAGCCACCAAGTGCCCCTTCAGGCCAGATTTTAAAAGAAGCCCTGTAAACTTTACTAAGCTTTTATTCGATTTTATTCTTCATGTTAAATGCTTTGAGAAGCCATGAAGTTTTTCGTATTTGACCAACTGTGTATTTTAAAAGAATTACTCTGATTGTAGCAAAAGGAAGTTACTAGAATGGAAGAAGGAAGAGAAGTCAAGAAATTTAAATGTCCAGAATAAAATAGAACTAAAGTAGAAATGGTGGGATTTCACATCTGGCCCAAAAGGAGCCAAATAGCTCCCAAATAGCACTGAATTTACCCTCCTACTTGAAACAACTAAAAAAGGCAAATAAAATATATAAAACAATATTTTCAATATGTCAGATGAAGGATGGTCATCCCAGCAAGATGGGACACAAATGAGGTGAGTTCTACTACTGCTCCAGCTTACTAACTTGAAAGGATGTCCAGGCTTTTGTGCAAGCAGGGGTTACAGAGTAAGAGAATGGCAGACTCCCTAGGTAGAGAAAACTGTACTGGAAATCCAGAAAGACCAAGGTGACAAGAATCAAAGGAAAGAGCACCAGTGAGAAGATAGCTTCTTAGAGAATGAACCCCTGGAACTATTGAGGGTTTGCCTCCAGGATACAGACAAGCATTCACTGGTGCATGGATGTGAGGAGACTACCTATGGCTGAGAAAAAACAAAAACAAAAACAAAAACACCTGAACTAGATAGAGCAGTCCCTGGTGCTCACCCAGGACCAGAAATACTGACAGCTCTTACCAGCCAGAGTGGGAAACCTCATAGTTCAAGGCACATTGTGTAGAGTACTCAGAAGGGTCTTGATTTAGTAATGGAGTAAGATTAGTACTAGGTTAAATGCTGCTCTTGTCCTGAAAAACAAATTGTAAAAACAAGACCAGTATGAATTAAATTCTTTTCAAGTAACTTAACTTCACTGAGAATAAAGGCCAAGAATATTTCTAGAAATGCAAAAGTATATAGCACTCAACAAAGTAAGATTTATATTTCCTGTCATTAGACTAAAAAAAAAAAGTCAACAAGCATCCAAAGAAGCTGGAAATTATGTTTGGAGAAAAAGCAATCAATTGTAACTGACCCAGAACTGAACCAGATGTTAGAATTAGCAGACAGAACATGAAAACACATTCATCATTATAATTGTTTTTTATATATTCAAAAGCGAGAAAGATTGAGAATATTAAGTAGAGACATAGAAATATATATATATATATATATTTAAGATTAGGTAGTGTGATTCCTCTAGCTTCATTCTTCTTTTTCAAAACCGCTTGGGCTATTCTAGTTCCTTTGCCTTTGCATATTTATTTTAAGATCTATTTGTCTATGTTTACAAGAAAAAAATCTTGCTGAAAATTTGATAGGAATTGTATTTAACCAGTTTGTGCAGAATTGACATCTTCATTATGTTGAGCTTTCCAATCCATGAACATAGTTTCCCTCTCCATTTCTTTAGATCTTCTTTATTTCTTTCATCATGGTTTTATAATTTTTAACATATAGATACATTAATGAGTTTGATGTGTTGAACTAGTTTTGCATAATTGGAATAAAATCTACTTGGTCATTTTGTATAATTTTTTCAATATATTGCTGGATTCGATTCATGAATATTTTGTTAAAATATTTTTGTGTCTATGTTCATGAGAAATTAGCTTGCTTTTTTCTGCAATCTTCATCTGGTTTTGGTGATAGGGTTATGTTAGTCCCCCAAAAGTGTTGGGAAGTATTGCTTCCTTTTCCCTTTTCTAGAAGAGATTGTGTAGATCTGATATTATTTCTTCTTAATATAGAACTGGTAGAATTGTCCTGTGAAACCACCTTGAATGTTGTTTTCCAGAGCTTTCAAATTACAGATCAATTCACATTATCTATTTCATCTTTGGTGAGTTTTTGTGGTTTATGGTAGTTGATGTGATTGGTCTAGTTAATTATATTTTGCTAATATCAGTATTCTGATTTGGATAATATATTGTGCAAGATGTCACCATTGACAGAAGCTGGATGATGCGTACATGGACCTTCTCTGTACTATTTTTGCAACTTCTGCTGAGTCTAAAATTTTTTTAAGATTTTAAAAAATTTTTAAGTGATCTCTATATCCATGTGGGACTCAAACAAACAACCCTGAGATCAAGAGTAATATGTTCCACCCACTGAGCCATTCAAGAACCCCCCAAGTCTATAATTTTTTTCCAAAATAAAAAGTTGAATAAAAAGAAGTGCAGGGGCTCCTCAGTGGCTCAGTGGGTTAAGCATCTGACTCTGGCTCAGGTCCTGATCCCCCAGTCATGTGACCAAGACCTCCATCGGTCTCTGTGCTCAGAGTGGGTTCTGTTTCAGATTCTCTCTCTCTCATTCTTTCTCTCTCACATAAATAAATAAATAAATAAACAAAATCTTTAGAAAAAAGAAGTACATACATTTTTAATAGTAATTATTAATAATTTGTTAAATTGTGCAAAATTCAACTATTTAGTTTTAGGAAAGAATTTCTATCATGGGATTTTTCGATTGTTGTTTAATTCTTTGATTTCAGGCCTTTCTGGTTTGAATTAACCAAAAATAAAAATAACAAAATAACTCTGTCTTTTCTATCCTCAAATTAATTTAATAGAAAATAATCCTCACTACTGCTGTCTGTACTTACTTCTTGTAGGTAGTATACCATATAATTGTGTGTGTTAAGCTCTCTCAGATTGGAAGGGATCTTTTAGGATATACCAATATTATCTCAGTTGATAGGGATTTATTTTAATTATAACCAGTATTCCCAAGCCTTAGCAGACTGTGATTTTTAAAAATGGAGAGATATTTAATTATGAGTCATCATCTTCTCTCCTCTCTGCCTAAGCATGAAATAAGCTCCCCTCAACTTGTTCTCCAAGTTTTTAAATTTTTTTCTGGAAGTACTCAAAGCATGTTTCAATTATACTTAGAAACCAGTCTGTCAGCTACAGTCATCATGTCACATTTATACTCCTCTTCGGCTCTCCTTTAGGCTCACAAAAGTCCTTCCTCCCTAACTGTGGAAGCCCTTGAAAAAGAATCACTGCTTCTAGTCATGAAAACTCCAATGCCCCAGGCTGTAGGCCTCTAAAGGACTAGAAGGATGTTGTGTTCCATGCATATGTAGAAATAACTTTTTCACTAACTTTGGGCTATACTTTGTCTGTGGGCAAAGACTGTGCTCTGCAGGGCCCCTGAACTCATTGCACCTGCACAAACAATTCCATCAAATTTGGTCACAATCTCTTTCCCTGAATAACACACAGTTCTTTTAAAGGGACGGAGGAAATCATATCTCTTTATAATGCTTTTTGCCATGTTTAATTCCCTCTTAAAGGATAATTAGCTCAAAATTAATAGAATAATTTTCTCTCTTCTTTCTCTCAAAAAACTCCTACCCATAACTAAAATTCCACCTTCTTTCTCTAGTAGGAAACAAGGGTCCTTTCCATATGTGAATACTGATACTTGTGAAAGTTAGAACTGAGAAAGTGCTAGCAGCATTTTTTTGCACCTTCTTGGCTAGTCGAAATTTTTCTGTTCTAGAAAGATATAAGGGAAGAAAGGAAAATATGAACAGCCACAAGCCAGACCTCACAGATACTATCAGTACAGTATCAGTTCTAGCAGAAAATCAGATGCACCTGATACTTATTGTTCTACCAACTAGGACTTAACCATTATGGTGAGTTAGCAATAAACCATCTCTCCATCCCACATTAATGAGATTAAAAATTCCCTCCTAGTATGTCTGATATTCAAGTGCCCTAAAAGCAAGTGTGGAATTATTTACTTAATCACCATTATTCGTGTTTGGTAGAACTCATTAGGTAACTGATCATCCCTTCTTGGGTCAGACACTTACCCATGATGCCGTCAGCCATGAAAAACCATCCCTAGGAGCACTCACATGTGAAAATTCTCAACACAATAGATTCTTCTTCTGAAGTTGAGATCTTGGTGAGAAAATATATATATATATATATATATATATATGATTTTATTTATTCACTTGAAAGAGAGTGACCAAGAACAAAGGGGAGGGCAGAAGGAAGCAGACTCCCCTCTGAGCCAGGAGCCCAATTTAGGGTGTGATCCCAGGACCTGGAGATCTGACCTGAACCATAGACAGTTGCTTAACCACCTGAGCCACCCAGGCACTCTCAGATAGTCATGCTCAACTTCTCCATTATCTTAAATAAATACAAGAAGACTGTTACTTCCAGCCACTGCTGGCACAAGCATCAGAATCAGATAGAATAAGTTTTCTAACCTGTGTGTGCCTCTTACCCACAGATAAAGATCTGATACCTATATCTTGCTAAGTAAATATTTGTTGATTGATTGAAGTGATTAAGCAGCCTCAGTTTATCTTTAAAATAAAAATAAATATTAGTAGTACTGCTGTTATAGACTGAATGTTTTTGCTCCCCCCTAAAATTCATATGCTGAAATCCTAAAACTTTAATCTGATGATATTACAAGATGGGGCCTTTGGAGAGAGTAGTTAGGCCCTTGTAAGAAGAGACACAGAAGTTTGCATCTTCACTCTCTGCTCTCTACTGCATGAAGATCTAAGCAGACAGCAATCTATAAGCCATGAAATGGGCTCTCACAAGGCCTGGAATCTGCCAGCACCATGATCTTGGATTTTCTAATATCCATAACATGAGAAATAAATGTTTACTGTTTAAGCCACTCTAGTATTTTGTTATAGCAGCCCACACTGACCAAGACAACATTTAACACATAACCAACATTTGGGAATTAGTCAGTGAATGATAAGTACATTATTAGCCACAGGCTACTACTTACTAGTGGGTACTACATGAGAAAAGGATATCAAACTCAAATTAAAATCACAGATCTTTTTAGAGCACTTGTGTCAATATTACTCAAAAAACCTGATATATATTAATTCATTCAATCCTCATAAGAACCCTATGAGGCAGTTATTATTACTAACTCCATCTTGTACATGATGGAACCGAGAAACAGAAAGATTAAATAAGTGGTCTAAACTCTCCAAAGAAGCAAATGCAATCAGGATCTGATCTTGAGTCATCTGATTGTAGACGTTCTTTACCAATGCACTAAACCACCTTTCAAATAAACTTGGGAACTACTTTGTCAAGCAGATTTCTTCAATAGAAAATATGAGAGAGATTATTATGTTTAAGTGCATTAAATCTACAACCTAAGATATAGTTTATGTTTATTATATGGCATTATTTAAGCCACAAAACCCTTCATATTTCCATGAATCATCCCATAGGTTATTATAGGGGTTTGCTTTGGAAAATGCTGCTCAAGTTATGAAAATTCATTCATTCCATAAAAAATTAGTCTCATTATTCCATTATAGTCAGTTCCCATTTATTAAATCCCTGCAGTTTGAAAGTCTGGAAATTTAATGCATGGACCAGCACTGTGCCTTTACCATGTCTTTCACATGAAGAATATATATATATATACATATATATATATATACATACATATACATACATATATACGTATATATATGTATATGTATATGTATGTATATATATATATATGTATATATATATATTCTTCCACACAGAAACCAATAAGAGACAAAATTCTAGAAAACTATCATGAGAATCTTTTCTGTTCATTCATGTATTTGTTTGTTTCAGAGACATCAGAAAAGATTCTGTGGTTTGCTACAAAGAGGAAACAGTACCACTCTAAGTGGAATGAGTTCTAACATCATCAAAAAGGATATACGGATCAGTCACGATAGCATGTGGTGATGATAATGCTGAGGTTTGAGAGGGAGAAGGAAAGAATCACTTCCTTCAGAGTGACACATTTAAATATGAGAGTAAGTTAAACATTCTCCAAAAAATAAATAGCACAAGTACAAGACCAGCAGTAACTGCCTAATTCTAGTTGTTTTATTCTGCCAATGCTTACGAATTCATGAAAACAATACAAAGCTACTGATGATGATGATTTAGAATAGATATACAATATTTAAATTTGATCTTTGGTTCATTTAATCCTCAGTTGTAATTCTTCATATAGAATTAGTTTATTACAGCTACCTTTAAGGTATACACTGAAGAACCAGGGGACACAGTAGTTATTATGTTCTCAAATGTTCTGGAAAGGAACTCCTGAGCCCCACTTTCACTGGGGAGGGAACTTGACATTTTATGAAGGCAAAGAAAGGCATCAATAATTAGGGTGGGCAAGATAAAGGAAAAAGGGCCATATGGGTAACATGCAGTGGGAATCAATAATATTGGTTGGAACTCATGAGTCTTACAAAGGCACAGTTTCAGCACAGAAACTTTGCATCTGACTCTCTTTAGTCTCCCATTCGTGATCTCTTTTGCTCCCCTCAGGAACTGTTTTCTTTTAAGCTTTTAACTAGGTAGAGTTTTGCTTTCTCAGATTAAAGTGAAGCCCAAGAGAAAGGAGCAAACTCAGAGGGACAACCTATGTTCTGTTTTCTCACTGATTTGTACAATGGCAACCTTCATGACAATCTTTTTCTGTTGTTAGAGTTGCTAGGTTGTTTATTTGATATAAAATATATAAATACAATAAAACATTATTTTTAAGCTAGAAAATATTGATATTAGGCTTATATAATTAATAATATTAGCAGAGCTATTAGTAATGTTATAAAATATATAGATCACATATCTATCATTAAGAGTATATGTGCTCACCATAAAATATATCATCCGTTTTTGATACAATGACTAACATAACACAATAAAAAAAGCAAAAAAAAGTATATATGCTATATATTCATATTATCACCTATAACATAGTATAAAAATATGATATTTACAAACATGTGACTTCACTGAGATTAGAGGTCTTATATAATTTATATCCTTAACACATAACAATGTTTTATACTGTAGTTGCTAATCTCGATAAATGTTTGTATATTGAATAAATTAATGAATGATCAAAGTTAAACAAATCCTTCTTCAGTCAAATGAGCAATTTCTCTTTTTTCCAAATATATCTCCTACATTTACATAAGGTTTTTAATATTTATATCTTTTTCTACAAATAATTTCAACTATACTTTCCTATGTGAATTTTTCATATCTCTATTAGTATTACATTCAATTTCAAAAGTTTATACTTTTATTGTAGTGTGTTTTATTTACTTAGAATTCAGTTCAATATCATCTATAAGTTATTCAATCTTCAAAAATATACTTTATTGCTATAAAAATAAATCAAGCCATATTCTCAGCTCTTTGTATAAATTATGTATTTTAAACCCTTAGATTATATTTAAAATGCATGAGTTAAAATTATTAATATTACCTTGAATTTATACAAGTTTTCTTACTAATAGCTGAGATATACAGCTCATTCATTCATCTACAACATAGCATAGAGAAAATAGAACTTTTAATAAGAAATGATTTATTCAGACTGATCTTTTTTTGTTCTTCATCAAATCTAAACATTACTAAATAATTAAATTCATAATAACACATAGTTCATCAAAGTAGGGTTGAAGTATGTTTTTAAATGAAAGAAAAAAAACCTTTGTGTATTAATACATATTAAAAATAAATATAGAGCACCTGGGTGGCTCAGTGGGTTAAGCCTCTATCTTCGGCTCAGGTCATGATCTCAGGGTCCTGGGATTGAGTCCCGCATTGGTCTCTCTGCTTGGTGGGGAGCCTGCTTCCCCCTCTCTCTCTGCCTGCCTCTCTGCCAACTTGTGATCTCTCTCTGTATGTCAAATAAATAAAATCTTTAAAGTGTATATATATATATCTTTAAAGTATATATATATGTATATATATACATATAAGATTTATATATATATTTTTATATATTTATTTATATATTTATATATATTTATATATAAGATTTATATGTATATATACATATATATACATATAAGATTTATATATATTTATATATTTATATATATAATATATATATTTATATAATATATATTTATATATAATATATATTTATATATATATAAATCTTATATTCCTATATTTTCCTCATAACATATCACACACAACCAATCACAAGAAAAGAAAGATAATTAGAGGGTATTACACTACAAGACAAAACACCTCTTCCCTAAAACAGACAAAAGACCTAATCAAGTGTCCCACAAAAGAATACATATTAATGACCAATAAATACATGGAAAAAGGCTCAATGTGATTAATAATTAGCTAAATGAAAATTAAAACCATAATAAGTTACTATTATACTGAAGACTGGATGTTTATATCCCTCAAAATTTATATGCTAAAACTTAATCTCTAATAAGATGGTATTTGGAAGTGGGGACTTTGAGAGCTAATTGGGTCATGATGATGAAGCAATGGGATTACTGCCCTTATAAAAGACCCAGATTTCTCTTACTCTCATCCTGTCATATGAAGTACAATAAGAACATAGCATCTATAAACCAGGAATCAGGTCCTAACCAGACACTAAATCTTCTAGCGCTTCGATCTTGGACTTGCTATCCTCTAGAATGATAAGAAATAGCATGTTTGTTGTTCAATCTAAACTATGGTATTTTTCTTCTAGCAGCCTGAACTAAGACATACTACTTACCCATTATTATGGCTAAAACAAGATTGACAATAACAAGTGTTGTAAGGATGGGAAGCCCCTGAAACTCTGATATACCACTGGTAGGAATATAAAGTGATTTAACCACTTTGAGAATTTCTTTTTTATAAGTTGTGCACATACCATACAACTTATTGATTCCATCCATTGTATTTACCCAATTGGGATGAAAACATATGTTCACAGAAAGGATTGTGTTAGAAGATTCTTAATAGCTTCATTCAAAATAGCTATAAACTGAAGGACACAAGAAGCCCATTGGTAGATAAATGGATAAACAAATTTTAGTATATCCATGTAATAGAATATGACTCAACAACAACTAAAATAATGAACTTGTGATAGATACTAAAAGATATATAGCCCAATAATTTTATACTAAGCAAAAGATCCAAAGAATAGATTGTATATGACTTTATGCAAGTTAAATCTTTTTATATAAGTGACAAAAAGCATCAGTTATTGACTGTGGCCAGGGGGGAAAGGAATATGTGTACAAAAAGAAAGAACTGTTAAGAAAAACAAAAATCCAAAACTTGGAAATAAGCAATTGGATGATTGCATGTCCTTTCAATGTCACAGTAGAGTATTATGTAGCAGGTTTATCTAACTAGGATTATCTAACCCCTAGGGACATGTAGGTTTGATTATAGTATTTTACAACTCTGTAAGTGTACCAGTTGGTGAGGAGAAAACTCGTAATGATGCAGATGATTCTGTTTCTATAGCAATGCAGATTAATTTTGTCCTATAGAAATGCAAATGATTTTTATACCATAGAAAAACTTTATATACCGGGTAGGGCATTAAAATTTTATGTCATTTAGAAATCTTAATCTAGCATTTTTTCTTTCTATAGCTATAAATAATTCTATCTACCCTACAATTTTTTGTATCAGCTTTAGCATACTGTTTTTGCATCAATAATGAGTTAAATGCATCTTTGATAGACATCATTTTTTAAAAATATCTTTCTCCAGAGATTCCTGTGGGTCAAAATATTCATATTACCACCTCATTCCTACTGCCCATTGCTGTAAAAGTACATACGTTATTTTTGATCCTATTTAAGCTTTGACGCTTAGCTTCTGTCACTCTGGATCCCATCATCCCTAATAAAATCAGGGAACCAACTCACTGGCAGCATCTTCTGTGGTCATGACTAGACTACAGAAGACAGTCACCACAGGGCTGTCAAGGACACTGGTGTTCAATACCTTAGTTAAGCAAGAATCCGTTGGTCTCTTTAGAATATATAATGGAAAGGCAATATACTGTCATGCATGATAAATATTCCAACACTCCTATTTGCTTAGACTTTTACATTCCTTCCTTTACATTATACTAGGGAAGATATGGATATCAACTCTCAGTGAAAGTTTCCATCACCAGCAAAACGAATTATTAAAGCTATTACCTGCTGCTCAAGTTAACATATAAAATCTAGAATATCTAGTAAGTTATCCACTTCAAAAAATTGGTCCAATCTAGTGTTACATTTTGTCCTCCTTCATTTAACACT
This sequence comes from Mustela lutreola, assembly GCF_030435805.1. Classification (NCBI taxonomy): domain Eukaryota; kingdom Metazoa; phylum Chordata; class Mammalia; order Carnivora; family Mustelidae; genus Mustela; species Mustela lutreola. Next base: position 72,348,182 of record NC_081295.1, read on the forward strand.
ATAATGAATTCCCAAATCTATCCCTTAGGTATCTACAATATGTATATAAAAAACTTGCCTTTTTTTGTAAATGAGCTATTTCCTCCCTGTTCTTTCTACCTACCACCCTGAAGCCTGCTAATAAATGACCATAGTTATGGGTCCTGGGGCAATAAGCAGTTGAGTATTTGAGGTGGATGCTGTGGTCTTGTCATTATTAGGATAATGATGACGAATGGTGCCCTGTCCTAATTCCCAGAAACTCATGCATATGTTGCTTTAAATGGAAAAAGATTTTTCAGATATAATTAAGTTAAGGATATTGACAAGATAGTTCTCAGTTATTCCAGTGAATTCAATGTAATCACAAAGTTCTTTAAAAGTGGAAGTGAGTGGAAGAAGAGGAGGTCAGTGTGCTGGAATGTGAGAAGGATTTGACCCCATTGCTTCTTTTAAAGATGGAGGAAATAGACCATGAACCAAGAAAGGTAAGCAGCCTCTAGAAGCTGGGCGAAGCAAAGAAATAGATTCCCTCCTAGAACCTACTGAAAACTTTTATTTTAACTTAGCAAGACCCAGCTTAAACTTCCAACCTAGAAAAATGTAAGACAATACATTTATATTGTCTTAAGCCACTAAATTTGAAGTTATTTGTTATGACAGCAACAGAAAATCAATAGAGGGCGAGGAAATTCATATTCCATTTCCAGCAACTGACATAGATGAGAATATTATAAGGGACTGAAGAAAGAAGAGGCTGGTCTTCTTGGAACAAGAAAAAAGGAGCTCTTCATTGGCAAGGGAGTATCTAAAACACTCCTTTTTAGTCAACAAAGTCCCAGGTCCTATTCCTTCCTTATTAACATCCAAATCATATCAGGTTACTTAGAAAGTCTGTATGTTTATTTACCTTATAATTCTGCAAACTGCTCAATTCAATTTTGCATCTGATTCCAGCAAAATTGTTCCAGAAATAACCACCCATAAGAAGGCATTCTTTCAGGACAACTATAGAAAAGCTTTCAAACATCTTTGAGTAAGATATAGAAGTAGCTTAAGTCATATAGGTTAAAGAAAACTTTTTCTTTTTAATGTTAATAATTTGAAGTACTAAATGTCATATAAGTACTAAATGTTACAATAAGTTAAAAAAAAAAAAAAAAAAGGAAAAGTTGATAGCAGGGGGAATAATCAACCAAATGGAGAACCCGCAAAAGTGGAAAAAGGAGAGATAGAGGTAGGGAATTTAGAGCACAGGTAGGAAGATTAACAACTGAGATGAAGGAAGAAAGAAAATATGAATATAACAAGATTAATTTGTTGGCATGGTGGCAGGACACTGAAAGGAACTTTCTTGAACTTCTACTTTTCTCTCTAAAGAAAACAATGACAACAACTCCTGAGAATAAGAGAAGAAAGGACTAGAAGGAGAAAATATGCAACACTGTCATGGAAAACAGAAGAAAGAAATGATAAGGAATCAGTATTATTTAGGAACAGTGCTCAGTTGCCCATATACAGGTGCAATGAGGAAGTCAATTGGATTAACATTAACTTGGTACTTCAGGTCTTGGTCATCTGGCTTCCAAACACTTTTATTTACTATTTGGGAGAAAATTCTCATTTTGTGTAGTTGATAGGATGTCCTGCCTCACCTCCCACTACAAAAGATAAAGATGAAAGAAAGAGCTTCGTATTTACCACTCTTAAAATCAGAATATAAACATTTGAACCAGGGTCACTCTGATGTGGGAAACAAAGGCAGAAGGGAATTTAAATAAAATTAAATTTTCTTATAACCTTCAGCCTACTGACAAATACTTGAAATAGACAGAATATAACATTTCTCCAGGAAGCTCCCAACTGTCTTATTGTTAATCCCTTACTAGAAGGAAAAACAACCTTGAAGATAATGAGCCTGCAGTATTCTGAGCATATGAAAAGCCCTCTTTGTCCTGAGACACCTCCCTTTATCCTCACCTCCCCCAACTCCTATGTATATAATCAACCATTCCTCACAACCCTAGTGCAACAGCTCTTTCTGCCCATGGGTCCTGTCCCTGTGGCTTAATAAAATCACCTTTTTGCTCCAAAAATGTCTCAAGAATTCTTTCTTGGCCATTAGGTCAGGACCCCAGCTCTAATACTACTCAAAACTATATCAATTCTAACATACTCTTCCATCTGAGACTTTGAATCTTGAGTAAGTGATGCAAAGGCTTAAATCCAGGTTAGAAATTGTGAATAGCAGCAACACACCTCTGATAATCCACCAGTATCAATATTGGGGTACTATAGCAGCACTATTCGGAGGCAGTCACATCAGTGTGGCTGGCAGTTTCAAAGTCAACATTGTTGGGGAGGAAAAATTATCTTCAACCACCTTAAGGTCTGGTCTGGCTGGCTTAAGGTCTGGCTGGGTCCGAAATTTACACTAACAAAGAGATTAATAGGAGGAAAGCATTCAAATTTTATTAAATTTTTACATTACTAAATTTGTACATGTACATGATGATGTAGGAAACAAAGACAGAAGAAAAATGATAATATTTCCTTACTACTTATAGCCCTTTGACAAGTCCTTGAAATAGGCACAGAGGCATTCCTTAAGGAACTCAGCTGCCTCGATGTTAATATTTTGCTAAGGGCAAAAGGCAATTTTAGCCCAACCTCCAGGATCCTTTATTTCTATAAATCTCCTTTAACTCTATCCCCCAAGATACATTTCAGCAATCATCCCTCAAGCATATGACCCACTGGTATACATATGAAGGGTCTCATGACTCAGGTTTTATTAGACAATAATAAATGACCTTTTCCCAACAATAACTAGCTCCCTCAAGGTCCTGGAAACTTTGCTTTCAAAATTCCTTAGAGACTTAAAGCTATCCAAATCCCCTCCCAACTTAAACGTTTATAATGCGCCATTCTTCCTGACCCCAGGGCAACTCCTCCTTATCAAGGGTCCTGTCTCCATGCTTTTTTTTTTTTTTAATTTTTTATTTTTTATAAACATATATTTTTATCCCCAGGGGTACAGGTCTGTGAATCACCAGGTTTACACACTTCACAGCACTCACCAAAGCACATACCCTCCCCAATGTCCATAATCCCACCCCCTTCTCCCAACCCCCCTCCCCGCAGCAACCCTCAGTTTCTTTTGTGAGATTAAGAGTCACTTATGGTTTGTCTCCCTCCCAATTCCATCTTGTTTCATTGATTCTTCTTCTACCCACTTAAGCCCCCATGTTGCATCACCACTTCCTCATATCAGGGAGATCATATGATAGTTGTCTTTCTCTGCTTGACTTATTTCGCTAAGCATGATACGCTCTAGTTCCATCCATGTTGTCGCAAATGGCAAGATTTCATTTCTTTTGATGGCTGCATAGTATTCCATTGTGTATATATACCACATCTTCTTGATCCATTCATCTGTTGATGGACATCTAGGTTCTTTCCATACTTTGGCTATTGTGGACATTGCTGCTATAAACATTCGGGTGCACGTGCCCCTTTGGATCACTACGTTTGTATCTTTAGGGTAAATACCCAGTAGTGCAATTGCTGGGTCATAGGGCAGTTCTATTTTCAACATTTTGAGGAACCTCCATGCTGTTTTCCAGAGTGGCTGCACCAGCTTGCATTCCCACCAACAGTGTAGGAGGGTTCCCCTTTCTCCGCATCCTCGCCAGCATCTGTCATTTCCTGACTTGTTGATTTTAGCCATTCTGACTGGTGTGAGGTGATATCTCACTGTGGTTTTGATTTGTATTTCCCTGATGCCAAGTGATATGGAGCACTTTTTCATGTGTCTGTTGGCCATCTGGATGTCTTCCTTGCAGAAATGTCTGTTCATGTCCTCTGCCCATTTCTTGATTGGATTATTTGTTCTTTGGGTGTTGAGTTTGCTAAGTTCTTTATAGATTCTGGACTCTAGTCCTTTATCTGATATGTCGTTTGCAAATATCTTCTCCCATTCTGTCAGTTGTCTTTTGATTTTGTTAACTGTTTCTTTGCTGTGCAAAAGCTTTTGATCTTGATGAAATCCCAATAGTTCATTTTTGACCTTGCTTCCCTTGCCTTTGGCATTGTTCTTAGGAAGATGTTGCTGTGGCTGAGGTCGAAGAGGTTGCTGCCCGTGTTCTTCTCAAGGATTTTGATGGATTCCTTTCGCACATTGAGGTCTTTCATCCATTTTGAGTCTATTTTTGTGTGTGGTGTAAGGAAATGGTCCAATTTCATTTTTCTGCATGTGGCTGTCCAATTTTCCCAGCACCATTTATTGAAGAGGCTGTCTTTTTTCCATTGGACAGTCTTTCCTGCTTTGTCGAAGATTAGTTGACTGTAGAGTTGAGGGTCTATTTCTGGGCTCTCTATTCTGTTCCATTGATCTATGTGTCTGTTTTTGTGCCAGTACCATGCTGTCTGGATGATGACAGCTTTGAAATAGAGCTTGAAATCGGAATTGTGATGCCACCAACTTTGGCTTTCTTTTTCAATATCGCTTTGGCTATTCGAGGTCTTTTCTGGTTCCATATAAATTTTAGATTATTTGTTCCATTTCTTTGAAAAAGATGGATGGTACTTTGATAGGAATTGCATTAAATGTGTAGATTGCTTTAGGTAGCATAGACATTTTCACAATATTTATTCTTCCAATCCAGGAGCATGGAACATTTTTCCATTTCTCTGTGTCTTCCTCAATTTCTTTCATGAGTACTTTATAGTTTTCTGAGTATAGATTCTGTGCCTCTTTGGTTAGGTTTATTCCTAGGTATCTTATGGTTTTGGGTGCAATTGTAAATGGGATTGACTCCTTAATTTCTCTTTCTTCTGTCTTGCTGTTGGTGTAGAGAAATGCAACTGATTTCTGTGCATCGATTTTATATCCTGACACTTTACTGAATTCCTATACAAGTTCTAGCAGTTTTGGAGTGGAGTCTTTTGAGTTTTCCACATATAGTATCATATCATCTGCGAAGAGTGATAATTTGACTTCTTCTTTGCCGATTTGGATGCCTTTAATTTCCTTTTGTTGTCTGATTGCTGAGGCTAGGACCTCTAGTACTATGTTGAATAGCAGTGGTGATAATGGACATCCCTGCCGTGTTCCTGACTTTAGCGGAAAAGCTTTCAGTTTTTCTCCATTGAGAATGATATCTGCGGTGGGTTTTTCATAGATGGCTTTGATGATATTGAGGTATGTGCCCTCTATCCCTACACTTTGAAGAGTATTGATCAGGAAGGGATGCTATAATTTGTCAAATGCTTTTTCAGCATCTATTGAGAGTATCATATGGTTCTTGTTCTTTCTTTTATTGATGTGTTGTATCACATTGACTGATTTGTGGATGTTGAACCAACCTTGGAGCCCTGGAATAAATACCACTTGGTCGTGGTGAATAATCCTTTTAATGTACTGTTGAATCCTATTGGCTAGTATTTTGTTGAGTATTTTCGCATCTGTGTTCATCAAGGATATTGGTCTATAGCTCTCTTTTTTGATGGGATCCTTGTCTGGTTTTGGGATCAAGGTGATGATGGCCTCATAAAATGAGTTTGGAAGTTTTCCTTCCATTTCTATTTTTTGGAACAGTTTCAGGAGAACAGGAATTAGTTCTTCTTTAAATGTTTGGTAGAATTCCCCCGGGAAGCCGTCTGGCCCTGGGTTTTTGTTTGTTTGGAGATTGTTAATGACTGTTTCAATCTCCTTACTGGTTATGGGTCTGTTCAGGCTTTCTATTTCTTCCTGGTTCAGTTGTGGTAGTTTATATGTTTCTAGGAATGCATCCATTTCTTCCAGATTGTCAAATTTGTTGGCGTAGAGTTGCTCATAGTATGTTTTTATAATAGTTTGTATTTCTTTGGTGTTAGTTGTTATCTCTCCTCTTTCATTCATGATTTTATTTATTTGGGTCCTTTCTCTTTTCTTTTTGATAAGTCGGGCCAGGGGTTTAATCAATTTTATTAATTCTTTCAAAGAACCAGCTCCTAGTTTCGTTGATTTGTTCTATTGCTTTTTTGGTTTCTATTTCATTGATTTCTGCTCTGATCTGTATGATTTCTCTTCTCCTGCTGGGCTTAGGGTTTCTTTCTTGTTCTTTCTCCAGCTCCTTTAGGTGTAGGGTTAGGTTGTGTACCTGAGACCTTTCTTGTTTATTGAGAAAGGCTTGTACCACTATATATTTTCCTCTCAGGACTGCCTTTGTTGTGTCCCACAGATTTTGAACTGTTGTATTTTCATTATAATTTGTTTCCGTGATTTTTTTCAATTCTTCTTTAATTTCCCGGTTGACCTATTCATTCTTTAGAAGGATGCTGTTTAGTCTCCATGTATTTGGGTTCTTTCCAAACTTTCTTTTGTGGTTGAGTTCTAGCTTTAGAGCATTGTGGTCTGAAAATATGCAGGGAATGATCCCAATCTTTTGATACCGGTTGAGTCCTGATTTGGGATCGAGGATGTGATCTATTCTGGAGAATGTTCCATGTGCACTAGAGAAGAATGTGTATTCTGTTGCTTTGGGATGAAATGTTCTGAATATATCTGTGATGTCCATCTGGTCCAGTGTGTCCTTTAAGGCCTTTATTTCCTTGCTGATCTTTTGCTTGGATGATCTGTCCATTTCAGTGAGGGGAGTGTTAAAGTCCCCTACTATTATTGTATTATTGTTGATGTGTTTCTTTGATTTTGTTATTAATTGGTTTATATAGTTGGCTGCTCCCACGTTGGGGGCATAGATATTTAAAATTGTTAAATCTTCTTGTTGGACAGACCCTTTGAATATGATATAGTGTCCTTCCTCATCTCTTATTATAGTCTTTGGCTTAAAATCTAATTGATCTGATACAAGGATTGCCACTCCTGCTTTCTTCTGATGTCCATTAGCATGGTAAATTCTTTTCCACCCCCTCACTTTAAATCTGGAGGTGTCTTCGGGCTTAAAATGAGTTTCTTGGAGGCAACATATAGATGGGTTTTGTTTTTTTATCCATTCTGATACCCTGTGTCTTTTGACAGGGGCATTTAGCCCATTAACATTCAGGGTAACTATTGAGAGATATGAAGTTAGTGCCATTGTATTGCCTGTAAGGTGACTGTTACTGTATATGGTCTCTGTTCCTTTCTGATCTACCACTTGTAGGCTCTCTCTTTGCTTAGAGGACCCCTTTCAATATTTCCTGTAGAGCTGGTTTGGTGTTTGCAAATTCTTTCAGTGTTTGTTTGTCCTGGAAGCTTTTAATCTCTCCCTCTATTTTCAATGATAGCCTAGCTGGATATAGTATTCTTGGCTGCATGTTTTTCTCGTTTAGTGCTCTGAAAATATCATGCCAGCTCTTTCTGGCCTGCCAGGTCTCTGTGGATAAGTCAGCTGCCAATCTAATATTTTTACCATTGTATGTTACAGACTTCTTTTCCCGGGCTGCTTTCAGGATTTTCTCTTTGTCACTGAGACTTGTAAATTTTACTATTAGGTGACGGGGTGTGGGCCTATTCTTATTGATTTTGAGGGGTGTTCTCTGAACCTCCTGAATTTTGATGCTCATTCCCTTTGCCATATTGGGGAAATTCTCCCCAATAATTCTCTCCAGTATACCTTCTGCTCCCCTCTCTCTTTCTTCTTCTTCTGGTATCCCAATTTTTCTAATGTTGTTTTGTCTTATGGTGTCACTTATCTCTCGAATTCTCCCCTCATGGTCCAGTAGCTGTTTGTCCCTCTTTTGCTCAGCTTCTTTATTCTCTGTCATTTGGTCTTCTATATCACTAATTCTTTCTTCTGCCTCATTTATCCTAGCAGTGAGAGCCTCCATTTTTTATTGTAGCTCATTAATAGCTTTTTTAATTTCAACTTGGTTCGATTTTAGTTCCTTTATTTCTCCAGAAAGGGCTTTTATGTCTCCCGAGAGGGTTTCTCTAATATCTTCCATGCCTTTTTTGAGCCCGGCTAGAACCTTGAGAATTGTCATTCTGAACTCTAGATCTGACATATTACCAATGTCTGTATTGATTAGGTCCCTAACCTTCAGTACTGCCTCTTGTTCTTTTTTTTGTGGTGAATTTTTCTGTCTTGTCATTTTATCCAGATAAGAGTATATGAAGGAGCAAGTAAAATACTAAAAGGGTGGCAACAACCCCAGGAAAATATGCTTTAACCAAATTAGAAGAGATCCCAAATCATGAGGGGGGAGAAAGGGAATAAAAAGAGGTTCAAAAAGGGAGAAAGTAAAAAAAAGAAAAAAAGAAAAAAAAAAGAAAAGAAAAGAATTTAAAAAAAACGAAAACGAATAATGAAAAATATAAAAAAGAAAAAATATATATATTAGATAAACTAGTTAAAAAACGTTAAAAAAGAAAAGGGTAAAAGTTAAAAAAAAATTTTACCAGAAGGCGAGAAAAAAAACAAAAAATGAAAAAAAAATTAAATTAACTACAAGACTAAAAAAAATCACAGGGAGAAAGCCATGAGTTCCGTGCTTTGCTTTCTCCTCCTCTGGAATTCTGCTGCTCTCCTTGGTATTGAAACTGCACTCCTTAGTAGGTGAACTTGGTCTTGGCTGGATTTTTTGTTGATCTTCTGGGGGAGGGACCTGGTATAGTGATTCTCAAGTGTCTTTGCCCCAGGCGGAATTGCACCGCCCTTACCAGGGGCCAGGGTGAGTAATCCGCTCAGGTTTGCTTTCAGGAGCTTTTGTTCCCTGAGCGCTTTCCATAGAGTTACGGAGGACGGGAATACAAATGGCGGCCTCCTGGTCTCCGGCCCAGAGGAGCCGAGCCCAGGGCCCCACTCCTCAGTGCGCCCTCAGAGAACAGCGCCCAGTTACTCCCGTCTGCCTGACCTCCGGCCGCGCTCCGAGCTCACCGAGCCTGCGACCCGTTCAAGGTAACACCGAGCTGTGAGCTTACTGTCGGCTCTGTCTCTGTAGCCGGCTTTCCTGTTCCAATACCCGCAACCTCTGCGACACTCAGACACCCCCGATCCTTCTCTGACCCTGCGGGACCTGAGGCCACGCTGACCCCGCATGGGTTTCACCCCGGTTTAGCCTCTGGAGCGATGTCCCTCAGCGGAACAGACTTTTAAAAGTCCTGATTTTGTGCTCCATTGCTCCGACGCTTGCCGGGAGCCGGCCCCTCCCCCCGGGGTCTATCTTCCCGTCACTTTGGATTCACGTCTCCGCCAGTCCTACCTTTCAGAAAGTGGTTGTTTTTCTGTTTCCAGAATTGCTGTTCTTCTTCTCTTCGATCTGCTGATGGATTTGCAGGTGTTTGCAATTTTTTGATAAGCTATCTAGCTGATCTCCTGGTAGCTGAAGTAGTCTCAGCCTGCTACTTCTCCGCCATCTTGACTCCTCCTCCTGTCTCCATGCTTTTATAAAATCACTTTTTTGCACCAAAGACATCTCAAGAATTCTTTCTTGGACATTGGCTTTGAATCCTGACATCCTACATCCCTTGGGAGCCTTCCTACATCAGGTGGGATCCTTCACAAGAGAATGAAGACCTGAAGAAATTAACAAAGCAGGAAGCTTTTATACCTTTTAAACAAAGAAACAATAAATTTGTGATGAATTCACAGGTCAAAAGAGATTGGCCTAAGGGTAGTAAATGGTGAAGATGTAACTAGGAAGAAAAGACTTAGTTTAACAAGTTTTGTTATACAGATGTCTTGCCAGCCTAAATTCTCTCTGGTGATAAAATGTCTCTCTTCTGCTACAGGGAGGGTACCTTTCACATGTAAAATTTATCTCCTGTTTTCAGGAAAGAAAGGCAATAGGTAGAAGGTTCAGAAAGACCTCCCTGTTTCTCAGTCTTCTTCAGTTTAAGGTATTTGTTTGCCATCTTGCATATTTTGGGATAGCATGTCCTGAACCCCATCAGCATCCTAATCAGATGTCCCTGTAACCTGCTCTTGTTTGAGAGCTCATTTTAGAGTCTCCACCAGTGCCCACCCATTTTCTGTCCGCCTATCTTCCCACTAATTTGTAAGCTATTCAGTATTCTTTCAATAAATTATTTTCTGCTGTAGTGATCCAGAAATTTCTGTTTCTTATAACCAGGATTCCTAAGGCATATGGTTGGTTCACCCAGCAAATAGGGTGCAAGAAGAATTTGATATAAGATAAAAGTATTTGAAAGACCATGAATAATCACCAAGATATCTGCACTAAGAATGCACTTGAAGGCAGGATCAGGCAAAGAAGGAAAAATAAAAGGTCCAAATGTGGGAGATCCCAGGGAAGGCAAGAAAAGGTATGCTGGAGGGGCTCAATGAGAAGAGAATGTGGACAGAAACTGGAATTTGGGACTGAATATTAAGAGATGGGTAAGTCCTGGGAGGTAAAAATGTCTAGGATATTTGAGGGAAATGAAGAGTAGAGATGAGAACATTAAAAAACAGGTTATACTACTGCAAAAATCACCCACCTTTGCTGCAATCACCAAGGACTGCAGCATAAAGCTAAAAACTGTCATCCATTCAGTGAATGGAAAGGAAACACTGGAAAGCCTGATCACGAAAGCAATGAGGAATATGGCTAGGAATCATGGTAAAGGTTTCAAAAGCAACAGGGCATTCCACGTGCTGCAAAAGAAATAATCGTTTGTAGCTTAAAGAGAACAGTACTGCTTTCTGGTAACAATGTGAACTGAATAAGTGATAAATTCTCAGTGAAAAATTAGAGATTTCACAATTGAGTTTAAAATAACATTAAAAAAAAAATTTGGAGACATTCCTGCTTTTAGGAAGCTAGAAATTCTTGATTTGTGGCTTTTTTTCTTAAATAAGTGGTAGATTTGTTTTCAAATATCTGATAGCATAACACCATTCTTTCAGAAAAATAAGAGATTGCTATTAGAGCCCCTCATGTAGGATATTAACATAGTACACAAAATATTGTATCAAAACTGGAAATGTTTGAATTTTGGTACACTATTGTATTTTTAAAATTACTACATCCATTTGAAAATCATCTCTTCCCCTAGGGGGAAAAAAAATGTCCTGGATTTTATGAAATGCAGACATACATATCTAAAAGCATACATCCAGATGAGAAAAAGTCCATTTTACAAATTTGAAGAATAATTTTACACATTATTTTTAATTTTCTGTTAAGTATCTTTTTCTAGTCATGCTGTTTGTCTAATAATTATTTTTCTGTCAGTCTGATTATCACCAATATATCTACTATTCCTAGATTTCTCCTTTCTACTTTCAGGACTGAATGAACAACAAATATTCTCCTGCTAATTAAAAAGTAAAAAATAAACTGATTTAATTTCTAGCATTTAAAAATTTAGTATTGATATAAAATCCTACTACAGAAGGTGGGGAACCTCTCCAATTTCTTTCATATTAGCAAATAGATAATGAAGTAATGAATTCTGTGGTAAGATTGACATTCCTCTTTTTTTTTTTTTTTTTTTTAGGTCACTCCCAGCCCCTAAAACCACTTAAGTAGTCCTTGTTTCTACCTGTCAAACAAGATAGTTGTTAGCCTCTGTAAATATTCCCCTAATGGCTCCACCAATCATTTTTATCTTGGCTGCCAACCTGAGGTTTCATTAGCAAGGGTGAAAAATACTCAGGAATTAACATAAAGAGGTATTCAACCAATTCAGTCTTTTGGAAGCATTTTTACTTACATCCAGCAGGAACTGTTAATCTACTAAGAAAGGTTCTAGAAATCATTACTTACCTAATACTATTTTTACCTCTCAATAAAATGACTATGTCTGTTCTTTGGGAATCTTGGGCTAAAATCATGAAGTTGTCTTAGTTCTTCTTCCTCTTGGATTTCATCCCCAAGACATCAGCAGAGCCTATTGGTTCTATCTTGGAAATACACTGAAGATCTGACTCCTCTACAGATCTTGTATCGGTCCAAGTACCATCATTTTTTGCCTGTATTATTTTGACAGCCTCCGAATTTGTCTTTCTGATTCTATGCTAATTACACTACAGTCTATTCTTTATACCACATACATTACATTTTTTAAAACATAAACCAGATTATGTTCTTCCTCAATGCAAAACCTTACAGTATATGGCCAATGAATAAGAATAAAACCCAAAAACATTATTAAGGCCAAAAAAGGCCCCAAATGACCTGGCTCTTCACATCTCATACTTCATCTCTTCATAGTCTACACTCACACTATTCTAGCCACACTCTACTTTCTAAACCGCAATTCAGACAAAGCAAGCTCCTCTCTTGGCCTGAAATACTCTTCCTTTGAATATCACCCTGGCTTACTCCTTCACTTAATCTAGATTTCTGCTGAAGTGCTACTTCATCAGGGAAGCTTTCTCTGACCAATTAAAATAGTACCCTTGTGAATTTCTCTGTCCCCTTACTCACTTTATTTTTCATAGCATGTATCACCAAACACACATATATATATATATATACATCCACATGTATGTAGACATGCATATATATGTTTATAGAAATATATATGTGATATATGTGTGCATGTGTGTGTACCTAAAATCTTTACCAACTAAGGTATAAAATTCTAAGCTTCAACCAGACTATAAGTTTCATGAGAACAAAGATTTTGTCTTATTGACTGCTCTGTGCCCAAGACCGAGGGTGTCTAGCACATAATAAGCATTCACTGATTTTTTATTTTAATAAATGAATCTCTACTAAAAGAATCTGATAAGCATTTACGTACATACAAATTTAGGAGATAAAAATAAAGTTAAAGACATAACAGTATCATTCAAAGCTCAGACATTAAACTGAAGGACATGAGAGAATTCACATGGTGGGTATATGAATGAAAAGAAGATTTATTTTGATCCAACTCAATTGCTTGTGAATTGAAGCTCCTAGAGATTCATTCAAGAAGCAGGTACCTGCAGCAGGCACTGACAGATTGCAGCTGTGTAAGGATGCCTCTTGTCACCTACTTGTGCTTAGCACCAGAAAAGTAATGTAATCCTCGCTGTCTGCTGTCCCCTAAAATTATCCTTCTAGTTATAGTACTGTCTGAATTTATGAAATTAGTGAAACCACAGTATGGAAATGCAAACCAGACTGGTTGGATGAGTTCATCAAAATTAGTCATTAGGGCAAAACTCTGACATTTTTCATCTTTGATTAAACATTCTAATAGTATGTTCAAAACCTAAAATGATAAAAGAAGATAAAATCTGCTTAAAGACTGTTAAAACTGTATTGACACCTCCAGGTTTGTCAGGAAGCTTCAAACTCAGAATAACTCGGCAATTCATATTTGAGTATTTCTCTGCCAGAGACCTTCTGTTTTATAAGAGTTAAGGTAAATCAGGTTTGTTTGTTTTTTTAAAAGAGGTTAAAGAATCCATAGGTATTTGTGAACTGAAGTGATAAATCATTACTGACACTAAGATAATTTTAAGAGGGGTGCATTAAAACATGATACATTAGTAAGTGCTCTACATTTGAAAATGAAAGACATGGGTTCCAATTCTAACTTCTTGCCTAATTTTCTAGACATTGTCAGACAACTCAATTGCTTCATTAAAAAAAATTACATTAGAAACAAGATCCTTTTTTTTTTTAAGATTTTATTTTTTTATTTGACAGAGATCACAAGTAAGTAGAGAGGCAGGCAGAGAGAGGAGGAAGCAGGCTCCCTATGGAGCAGAGCCCGACATGGGGCTTGATCCCAGGACACTAGGATCATGACCTGAACCAAAGGCAGAGGCTTTAACCCACTGAGCCACCCACGTGCCCCAAAAACAAGATCCTTAAGGGAGGAAAATGATATCAGAATTTTTTTTTTTTTTTAGGATTTTATTTATTTATTTGACAGAGAGAAATCACAAGTAGGCAGAGAGGCAGGCAGAGAGAGAGAGGAGGAAGCAGGCTCCCCGCTGAGCAGAGAGCCTGATGCGGGACTCGATCCCAGGACCCTGAGATCATGACCTGAGCCGAAGGCAGCGGCTTAACCCACTGAGCCACCCAGGCGCCCTGATATCAGAATTTTTAGAGAACTCAATCAAACTAGCCATGCCTCTCTGTAGTTTCTCAGTCTTTCACTAAGTTGATGAACTTGCCCCCAACAAAGTAGAGATAGATGAAACATACCTCAACATCATAAAGGCCATATATGAAAGACTCACAATTAATGTCATCCTCTGTGGGGAAATACTGAGAGCTTTTCCCCTATGGTCAGGAATAAGACAAATATGTCCACTCTTACCATTACTATTTAACATAGTATTGGAAGTCATAGCCTCAGAAATCAGACAACAAAAAGAAATAAAAGTCATCCAAATTGGCCAGGAAGAACTCAGACTTTCACTATTTGCAGACATGATACTTTATGTAGAAAACCTGAAAGAATCCACAAAAAAATTGCTAGAACTAATTCATGAATTCAGCAAAGTCACAGGTTATAAAATCAATGTGCAAAATTCTGCTGCATTTCTATATACCAAGAACAAAGCCACAGAAAAAGAAATGAAACAATTGATCCCATTTGCAATTGACCAAAAACAATAAGATACTTAAGATTAAATCTAGCTAAAGAAGCAAAAGACCTATAAACTATAGGACATTTATGAAAGAAATTGAAGAGGACACACAAAAAAAAGGAAAGGCATTCCATGTTCATGGATTAGAAGAAACACTGTTAAAATGTTTATACTACCCAAAGCAATCTACACATTTAATTTAATCCCCATTAAAATATCACAGCACTTTTCACAGATCTAGAACAAACTATCCTAAAATTTGTATGGATCCACAAAAGACCCAAATAGCCAAAGCAATCCTGAAAAAGAAAAACAGGGTACATAGGTGGCTGAGTTGGTAAAGCCTTTGCCTTCGTTTAGGAGATGATCCCAGGGTCCTGGGATCAAGTCCCACATTGGTCTCCTTGCTCAGCCAGGAGCCTGCTTCTCCGTCTACCTCTGCCTCCTTCTCTCTCTCACTAACTCTCCCGCTGCTTGTGCACACATGTGTGCACACTCACTCTCTCTTTCAAATAAATAAATAAAATCTTTAAAAAAGAAAAACAAGGGGTGCCTGGGTGGCTCAGTGGATTAAAGCTTTTGCCTTCGGCTCAGGTCATGATCTCAGGGTCCTGGGATGGAGCCCCGTGTTGGGTTTTCTGCTCATCAGGGAGCCTGCTTCCTCCTCTCTCTCTCTCTGCCTTCCTCTCTGCCTACTTGTGATCTCTCTCTGTGTGTCAAATAAATAAATAAATAAAATCTTAAAAGAAAAAAGAAAGAAAGAAAGAAAAAGAAAAAAGAAAAACAAAACCAGAGGCATCACAATTCCAGATTTCAAGCTATATTACAAAGCTATAGTCATAAAGACAGTATACCACTGGCACAAAAACAGACATATAGATCAAAGTAATAGAATAAAGAATCCAGAAATGGACCCTCAACTCTATGGTCAACTAATTTTGACAAAGCAAAAAAGAATATCCAATGGGAAAAAAAGACAGTCTCTTTAACAAATGGTGTTGGGAACACTAGACAGCAACATGCAGAAGAATGAAACTGGACCACTTTCTTAAACCACATACAAAAATAGATTCAAAATGGAAGAAAGACCTAAATGTGACAGAAAACCATAAAAATCCTAGAGGACAACACAGGCAGCAACCTCTTTGACCTTGGCTGCAGCAACTTCCCAATAGACCCATCACCACAGACAAGGGAAACAAAAGCAAAAATAAACTATTGGGACTTCATCAAGATATAAAAACTTTTGCACAGCAAAGAAAACAATCAATAAAACTAAAAGGCAGCTTAAGGAATGGGAAAAAATAGTTGCAAATAGCATATCTGATAAAGGGTCAGTATCCAAAATTTATAAAGAACTTAATCAAACTCACCCCCCCCAAAAACGAATAACTCAGTTAAGAAATGGGCAGAAGACATGAATAGACACTTTCCAAAAAAGACATTTAAATGTCTAACAGACACATAAGAAGATGCTCAGTATCACTCATCATCAGGAAAACATAAATCAAACCCCAATGAGATATGATTTCATACCTGTCAGGATAGCTAAAATGAATGACATAAGAATCAACAGGTGTTGGTGAGGATGCAGAGAAAGGCGGTAATTTTGCACTGTTGGTGCAAATGCAAACTGGTGCTGTCACTCTGCAGAACAGTATGGAGTTTCTTCAAAACGTTAAAAATAGAACTACTCTATGATCCAGCAATTGCGCTACTAGTTATTTACGCAGAGGATACAAAAATACTGATTTGAAGGGGTACATGCATTTCAATGTTTATAGCAACATAAGCAACAATAGCTCTCTCTATGGAGAAAGCCCAAATGTCCAAATGTGCATCAACTGGTTAACGGTGAAAAAAGATGTGTGTGTGGGGGGGGAGGGAGAGTGTGCACAATGGAATGTTACTCAACCATCAAAAAGGTATGAAATCTTGCCATTTGCAAAGATGTGGATGGAGCTATAGTGTATTATGCTAAATGAAATAAATCAATCAGAGAAAGAGAAATACATATGATCTCCTCACTCATAAGTGGAATTTAAGAAAGAAAACAGATGAACATATAGAGAGGGAGAAAAGAAAACATGGAGAGAGGGATACAAGCTATAAGAGACAATGATGGAGAATAAACAGAGGGTTGACAGAGGGAGGTGAGTGGAGAATGGGCTAGACAGGTGATGGTTATTAAGAAGAGCGCTTGTTATCATGAGCACTGAGTGTTGTATGCTAATGACGAACCACTGAATTCTACTCCCCCCCCCAAAAAAAAAGAAAAGAAAAGAAAAAAGAGAATTGTCAGTTTCTAATAAGCTCAAATATATGCCCTAAACAATAGTAATAATAATAAAATTTAAAAAGATGCTGAACTTGCAGCCACTAGGGACCTTTCACCATTTCCATCAAATATGTTGAGTAGGGAAGACATGGTTGAGGATCACAGGAAAAATAATCCCTTTTAACTCTAACATTGGATTTGTTGTAAAGAAATGAATCACAGGTGAGGCTTTATAATGTACAAAATCATCAAGAAGATATCCATGCCAGAGTGATGACTATTAATGTTCTTCTGAAAAGTATCCACAGCTATCTTTGCTGGTTTATAGATTCCAAATACAAGTATTTCCTTATATTCAATGTAAAAATTGTTTTTGCTATAATTTGGAATCTCTATTAGCCCATAAAAATAAACTGTGTTCTTAAAACACTCATAAAAATTCTTTTTATTTTACTTGAAAATATTTTATAATTTCTTTTTTATCCTCTCTTGTAATAATAATACTTTCAGAGAGAATTAACCTAAATCTAAATTGCTAAATGAAAAAAAAAACACTCATAAAAATTCTTTTTATTTTACTTGAAAATATTTAATTTCTTTTTTTATCCTCTCTTGTAATAATAATACTTTCAGAGAGAATTAACCTAAATCTAAATTGCTAAATGAAAAGGTTCACTTTAGGTCCAAATGCAAAAATTCACCTGTTAGATAGCAGTTTATTTCTTCTTGATTCTAATTGTATTGTATCTTATGTTCTGATTTTCTGCTTAATTTAATAATGAGGAAATTTGCTATTAAATAAGTATATATAATCTGGAGAGAAAAAAAACACTGGTCATGTGAATAATTGTGTGGGTTTAGTTACTGGCTTCAATTGAGTTTTTATAATAAATTTTCACTTAATTTTTAGAACCTAGACTGCAAGGGATCATTTGAAATTTTAAAGAATTCCAAGAAAATTCTTTAAAATATTTTTAAATAACAACACTCCCCCTCAAAAAAGTTTTTAATTTTATTAAGACCAGGTAGCCAATAATTACAAAGTCTATATGTTACTGAGCCCAAAAAGGAGGAAGTGCTCCTCCTAACATAGGTGTCATTAACAGCCATGTTACTAGGTTGTTTTGAAGACAACAAACTTCTCCTTTGCTTTTTAAAAATACCTGTCTTGGTTTGAAATTTCCATTAATAGAATATTGTGGATTATGATACTGACTCTAAAACACCACAATTATCTTGGGCACATGTTTCATGAGAGTTGAACATTCCAAAATTAACTCCCTATTATTCACTTATAACACAGCTTAGTTTTGTCAATTTGCTAATTGTCACCTTGGGAAATAGGAAGAAGAATACGGAGGAAACCATCCTTTTAAGAGAAGTGGGATTCAAGGGGAGATCTTTGTTATAGTCCAAGGAAGCTATACTTAGGAAGTGTTCAACAAAGGTACTCTGGATATCTAGTAAATTGGAATAGAACTGCCAAGTAAAAGAGGGACACCTAGTTAAATGTGAGCAAATATTGCAATTTGAGACATAGTTATATTAAAACATTATTCTTTGTTATCTGAAATTCAAATTTAACTGTATGTTTATTATTATACTATTATTTAGTAAATCTGGCAACCATGGTATTAAAAAAAACATGACTCCGAGGTAAGTGTCTTCTTGCCACGTGATTTATTCTTATGGGGGGAAAAAAGCTTCAGTATTTTACCTGGCTGACAGAAATGTTTTTGCTTTTTCTTTGTGAAAATTATCCACATTATTACACTCTCCACACACCAGTTCCTCCATTGAGGGAGAAGTGCGTACAGTGTATGGTGTCAGGCATGCACACTGATCTAAAGAATGTAGGAAAAATCTCTTCCTTCATTGAACTTTTATTCTTGTAGTGCAGGTAGGACAAGCATGCAAACTAGCCATAATACAGAATGATACAGGACAGAACATGTTAAGTGTCATAAAAGGAGACTAAAAGTACTAGTGGGGTGCAGGGTTTCCAAAGCCTTGCTGGAACATGCACATTAAAAGCAAAGAAAAGTGTAGAACAGTATCTTTCATGAATATGGGAGGAGGAGGAAAATTAGTATTTCCATATTGTGTGAGTTAAAGGTTAAAAACTACTGAAAGCCTAAGAAGTGACTTATGTTTTCCATCAGTATAGCACACTCAATACTGTCCAACCACAGAGCACTTGCATAACGTATAGAAAACAAGCATCTATAAGCAGAGTTTAGCTGGCAAGGGTAAGGTAATTCCCAATGGTTGCTAAGAGAGTGAGTAAGAGAAGAAAGGAAAAAAGAAAACACTGGCAACCTGCTAAGACCTAATGATGAGTTTTCATGACATATTTATTGATTTTAATGAGTGAAAGTCTTAGATTTTAAGGCACAGATGAAAATAAGAGACATGACTATGGTCATAACCAGATGCTGGACCCCTGCAGGACTGAATGGTGAAAAGGTTTAGTGGGAAAAAAACACTGGTTTATCAACAAACAGATAAGAATAATTCTGTATCTGAGCAAACAGGAAACACAATATAAGATATTTGAAAGAATTTCTGCTTCTGAGTAGGATGTAGAAGGATGTCAAACAATATATAGTTTTCATGGTAGCAACAAGAAAAGGTGAAAGATAATAAACCTGT
The DNA here is from genome assembly GCF_030435805.1 of Mustela lutreola. NCBI lineage: Eukaryota > Metazoa > Chordata > Mammalia > Carnivora > Mustelidae > Mustela > Mustela lutreola. The sequence goes on from NC_081295.1 coordinate 72,367,556, forward strand.
ACCGAATATTTTATGAGACTATCAAAGGTTGACAGATTCATGGAAGATTTGAGAAGCAGAATCCCAGCAAGAAATGAACTATACATACATAGAGAAGTAGCAAGCCAAGACAGCTTCTAGGTCTGAAAGGCACATGACTTGTCTGGGTACAAATAGGCAATAAGTGGGTCTGTCATAGATGGTAAGATTGCAGAAGTGAGGAGAAACCAGCTTAGCTTTTAAGAACAGTTTATGCTGGCAGAGAGGACTGAAATCTGGAAGCACCCAAGATGCAAAAAATAAGTTCATGTGCTAGACAATTTGTCCCACAACTCCTTGAATTTTATTGAAAAGTAGTAGTGAAAGAAGAGTGTGAAACAGAATTCATGCAGTCTTACGCACTTTGGGGTGCAGGGTTTCCAAAGCCTTGCTGGAACATGCACATTAAAAGCAAAGAAAAGTATAGAACAGTATCTTTCATGAATATGGGTACAAAAATCCTTAACAAAATATTAGCAAACCTAATCCTGGAATATACACAAAGATAATATGTCCTGACTAACTGGGGTTTAATACAAGAATGCAAAGTTGGTTTAATATTTGAACATTTATCCATGTAATTCCACATTAACAAATTAAGCCATATAATCATAGATGCAGAAAATCATATAGATGTAGAAAAAACAACTGACCAAATGTAACGCCCATTCATAATAAAAATCCACAGCAACTATAAATAAAAGACAACTTCAACTGATGAAGGATACATACAATAAACCATAACTGTTTTTGTAAAATATCAAATGCTTTCACTTAATATGTGAAATAAGGCAAAGATGCCTTCTACCCAAAATTTTACTGGGAGTCTTAGGAGGTATAATAAGGCAAGAAAAAAAGATTTTAAATAAAGATAAGAAAATGAGGTAAAATTATGTTTATTCACAGATTTCATCACTATATACAGAAATTTAAATTAAGAAAACAAACTATTATAATAATTAAGTGAATTTAACAAAGTCATAGAATACAAAGTCAATATAAAAAGTCAGTTCCATTTTTCTATATTAACAACAAGCAATTGTGAAAAGAAAACTTTCAAAAATACATTTATGCACTGGGTGTTGTATATAAGTGATGAATCACTAAATTCTACTCCTGAAACAGATATTACACTGTATGTTAACCAAGTAGAATTTAAATAAAACTTAAGGGCGCCTGGGTGGCTCAGTGGATTAAGCCTCTGCCTTCGTCTCAGGTCATGATCTCAGGGTCCTGAGAGCACCTCTGTTCAGCAGAGAGCCTGCTTCCCCATCTGTCTCTGTCTGCTTCTCTGCCTACTTGTGATTTCTCTGTGTGTCCAATAAATAAATAAAATATTTTTAAAAAATAATAAAATATAAATAAATAAATAAAACTTAAAAGAAAAGGAAGGAAGAAAGGAAAGAAGAAAGGAAGAAAATATATTTATATAGGCATTAAAGAACATAAATACTTGGGAAGACATTCAAGATAAAATAAGCCAGTCCTACATTCTGAAAAGTAATCTGAGATAAATTAAGGAAAACAAACAGAAAGATAGTCTATGTTCATAGAGGAGATTGATTTTGTGACAGGCCACTACAAGGCATTTCTCATTTGTCGCCCTGGTTCTGGTGATAAATGAGATTCCATTTCTATCTCCCTGCTTTCCCCTCATTTCCTTAGTAAAGCTGTGAGCTATGGAACTATTTAGCTATAGTCTAGGTATAAAAAAAATTTTAAGACAGAGTCATTGCCCTCAAGTACTGTGTAATTTTTACAAATGATCAATTTTTTTTTTTAATTCCGGTAATGAAATGCACACATTGTTTTCCAGTGTTAGCCTTGAGGACAAAACAAATATCACACATACACACATACACACACTCACACACACACACACACAGGAAAGAACTCATTGTTACTGGTCTTGGCAGTGATTTTTAAACATGACGCCAAAAGCACAAATAAAAGCAAATATCAACAATGGGACTCATCAAACTCAAAAGCTTTTGCATAGCAAAATTAACAAACACATACCTTGCTGTCCGCGTCTCTTCCATCTAGCTGTTCCTGAGTTATATTCTTTTATAATAAACCAATTACTTAGTTTTTTAAAAATTAACAAAATGAAAAGACAATCTACAGAATGTGAGAAAAGCTTTGCAAACCGCTTATCATATAGAGTTAACATCCAGATACTTACCTGGCAGGGGAGGTATCATGATCACGAAGGTGGTTTTCCCAGGGTGAGGCTTATCCATTGCACTCTGGATGTGCTGACCCCTGTGATTTCCCCAAATGTGGGAAACTCGACTGCATAATTTGTGGTAGTGGGGGACTGCATTCGCGCTTTCTCCTGGTATATGTTGTTTAAATAAAAGAGTTTATTTAATATGTTGAATGAAGACACTTTTCACTTTTTACCTCTCCTGGGGGGAAAAAAAGAGTTAACATCCAAATCATATTTAAAAACTCATACAACATAAAACCCAAAAAATCTGATTAAAAGGTAGGCCGAAGAACTAAGTTGACATTTCTTTTGTGAATCACTGCTTATTAAGTATTAATACAGCAAATTTTAAAGATTTATTTATTTATTTATTTATTTATTTGACGGACAGAAATCACAAGTAGGCAGAGAGGCAGGCAGAGAAAGAGGAGGAAGCAGACTCCCTGCTGGGCAGAGAGCCCAATGCGGGGCTCGATCCCAGGACCCTGGGATCATGACCAGAGCCTAAGGCAGAGGCCCAACCCACCTAGCCACCCAGGTACCCCTAACATAGCAAGTTTTAAACTTTTCTTTATATTTCTTGAAAATTATAGTATGGTCTTGGGCATTTTTTATTTTATTTAAATTCAATAATTCAATAATTCAATATTGAACTGAATAATTCAAATTCAATGATCAACATATAGTGTATTATTAGTTTCAGAGGTAAAGTTTAGTGATTCATCATATAATACCAAGTGCTCATTATATCTAGTGCCTCCTTAATGCCCATCACCCAGTTACCCCATCCCCCGACACATCTTCCCTGCAGCAACCCTCAGTTTGTTTCCTATAGCTAAGAGTCTCTTGTGGCTTTTTTCTCTGATTTCATATTGTTTATTTTACTCTCACTTCCCCTATGATCCTCTATTTTGTTTATTAAACTCCACATGAGTGAAATTATATGATTAAATAGACATTTTTCCAAAGAGGTCATCAAAATGACCATCAGGCTCATGAAAAGATGTTCAACTTCAATGATCAACAAGGAAATGCAAATCAAAATTATAATGAGATATCACCTCACACCTGTTAAATGGCTATCATCAAAAAGACAAGAGACAACAAATATTGGCAAGGATGTGGTCAAAAAGGCAATTTTTATACACTGTTGGTGAGAATGTTAAGTGGTCTAACAGCTATCAAAAACAATATGGTATTACCTCAAAAAATTAAAAATAGCTCTATCATATGATCCAGCAATGCACTTATGGGTATAAACCCAAAAGATTTCAACAAGGAATATGCACTCCCAATTACATTGCATTATTCACAAGAGTCAAATATGAAAACAACCCGAACACCTGTCACCGGATGAATAGATTAAAAATATGTTATATATAACATATTATATATATATAGAGAGAGAGAGAGATAGATATTCAACCATAAGGAAGAATGATATTTTGTTATTTGTGACAACATGATGGACCTTGAGCACATTATACTAAGTAAGGTAAGTCAGACAGAGAAAACAAATACTATATACTATAACTTATATGTAATATAAGTGATACTTACATATACTTACATATACTTTTACATATACTTTATATGTAAATCTTAATCTAAGATTGATAGGGCTTAAGGGTACAAACTTGCAATGAATAATATATGAACAATAAAAATCTAATGCACAGCATAATGAATATAGATAATATTGCACTACAATTATGTAATTTGATAGATATTGCTATAACGGTCATTACAGTATATAAGTGTATCAATATAATAGGCTATACACTTAAATTTATATAATGTTATATGTCAAATTTGTTCAATAAATAAATATACAGATAAATACATAAATGCATACCTCACAGGTAGGTCTTTATCCACTGTGTCTTTTCAGAAAACTCCATTGTGAACTCCAAATTAAAATCCTGTGTCAAACAAAAGAAAAATCAACAGGTTGATTGCAGTCTTAATGATTATTATAAAGTTTAAATCAATTCATTCACCACCAATTATAAAAAAATGCAACTGCTATATTCAATAATAAATCAAGGACAAAATGAACCACAATAAAAATTTAATATGTATTTGATCAGATCTAATTAGCATTTAATATGATGTTTAAAACTTTTTAATGGTGTCTTTATTATGTCATACTGGAAGGTGCCTTTTGAGCAAGAACTCAATTCAAGTGAATGAACTCGTGCTTTATAGACACAATTTTTCAGCACTAATTTAATAAGGATATTGAAAATGGATAGCTGGTGAGAGGTTTTCATTAAAGCTAAATGGGTTGAGCAAATTAATAGGAGGCATAAGCTCAGTATATAAGATTGAGCAGTTTCTAAACAGCCATCTCATTTTATTCTGAGCTGAAATAAATATATTCATGGATGAATGTAATTGTTTTAAATGTTTCTATTTGTAAATTAAAATCTAAAAAGTAGTTCTTCTTTATTAAATGGTTAGTATGAATAATCAAGAGTTGATATTTAATTTAGATTTAATGCTGTAAGACACATTTCTGAGTACTATATTGTTATTGCATCTCAGAAAATATGTTCCCCAATTAATTGGACTTGATACCGCAGCATGTATCTAATATATGCAAATAGCCTGTAAGTTTGAATTTACATTGTCAAAATAGTCATCTCTCTCCTCTGGAGGTATGGGCTTGGGTCACAGATGAGAGGACCATAATTATCATTTGTTTCTTTTAGTGATAAAGTATGAGTGATTTTGAGAAATTAAGCATTTCTGCACAATCTCCTTAATTATGCACATTTTTATTTGTTGTATACCATCCCATATTTAAGAGGAGTGAGTTTTGAAAGGCTAATTTAAATCTTAAAAGTTTGTATAATAAGGATTCTTTTGCTTTGCAGGCAGAATTCAAGGAGGAGTCACATGAGATCCACATATAAAACACTCTCACCAGTACCTTTTCTTTATTTCTGGTATCTCTAACTCATTAAATTAAATAAATTGTAGATAGGTTTAAAGACCAAAATATTTCTTTCAGGTAAAATGTATGTATTTTCTGACAAATATGTAATTGATTATTGTATTCAACATATAGCTAACATTTTAGTGATAGATACTCCTAGACAAGTCATTTAACTGAATTTTCTCATAATGGCACAAAATATATAGCATTTCCATCCCCATGGCATGGATACCTCATCAAGTTTATTGAATTATGAAAGTGGCATAAAGTTACACTTATAGGAGATCAGCTTTGTTTATAAATTCATAATCCCTCTGTTAGTTATCCATTCAAAAGTCTTCTGTGATAGAACTGGTTAAATGTCAAGGAAAATGTATGATCTGTCTTTACTAATGTAGGAGTCACTATGGGAAGTCTATTGTCTATCCAAAGTCCTCAATTCCAATTCTTTGCCACCTTTAGGCAGTGACAGCAATGTAATGTGAGTCAAAGTGATGTCTCCTCGGGCTGAGAAACAGCTCTGCTTTATGCGCACTCTTTTTTTCTATTTGCCAACTAAATGCAGAGGACTTTGAAGTTCTAAAGGGTGTTAGAAACATAAGATGAAAGGAGCCTGCGGTCATGAATCACTAGATACAAGACGAATTATCAATTGAAAGTTCTTGTATTGGATCTTACTTAAGCAAAAAAAAAACCTTTCAGTTACATAAATCCAACAAAATTTTGTTTTGCATATATTTTGTTTATTAATTGTATTTAATGTCTGCTATTATCTTGACATAGATATTAGTAATTTGAAGTGGGATGCTTCCATTAAAAAATACCTTGTATGTAGGGTATAGGGGCCAAAAGGTAGGCTGTCCCAACATGGGTCACTTGGGCATCAACACTATTTTTGACTTAAAAGCAATCAAAATCCAGCAGGTGCAGGAAAGACTCCTCAACTCTCCCCTTCCTCCACAACTGCATGCCTGTACCAGGGAAAGAGCAATTAACAGATTCCTCTTTACCTAAGAAATTAACCTGCATAATGATAAGGCAACCTTTGCTTTCCAAACATCTGCTCTCATTTTACTGTTAATGGTCTTTCTCCCCTTTGTATTCCCAGATTCCTACCATCTCCTTAGCTTATATAGGCATCAATGGGCTTCACTGTCTTTGGAATTTCCATGCCTAAGTGGATTCCTTATATGTACACTACTAATTTTTATTTTCTCCTGTTTATCTGTCTCATGTTAATTTGATTCTTAGTCTATCTAGAAGGTCCTTTGAGGAGACAGGAATTCATCCTCCCCCAAAGTGGCATTCATTGACTTAGTGATTAGGCAATAGGAAGGAAACTGATATTAGAAGTGAAAAAGATAGAGGACTGTATCAACCAATGGTAAAATATTTGGTAAAATTGTCAGTATCAATTTGTTGGAAGTCCTCTAGCTTGTAGCTCCAGAGAAAGAGATTAAAAAAGTCGAAATGTTAACCATATAAGTTGATTATTATCCCCTCTTATATTTTTTATTATTGTATATTTTAATTCTTCACATTTCTAAGCATCATTAATCATTACTTTTATTTTGTATTAACAGTGTATGTTGGAACTTACCCACTTATTTTACCTCCTGAATTTCCATATTTCTAATTCTTTTACTTCCAAGTATTTCTGTTCATTCAGATAGGCTGGTAGGACCTTTTCACTCCTTGTTGACTTAAAAATGTTATTAATTGCGCTCGCTTCGGCAGCACATATACTAAAAAAAAATATTATTAATTTGTCTACCTTGAGGATTATTTTGTTTGATATAAAATTCATGTAGGCATTTTCCCTCCTACCTGGCATTTTTAAGATACCATTCTATTGATTTCTGACTTCCCACATTTCCACTGAGCAATTAGCTGTAAGTCTTTGAACATGAAGTATCTTTTTTACTTTTGCTGCTTTTGAGATTCCTTCTTTGTCTTCAGTTCTCATGGTTTTGCTGTGATATGCCTGGCCATGTTTTCTTTGTATCTATTCTGCTAGAGATTTTCAGTAGACTCTTTCTTTTTCTTCAGTAGACTCTTTGAGTCTTTTTCTTAAGTTTTCCATCAGTTTTGGAAAACTCATTATCTAGTCGAATATTGCCTCTGCCACATATTTTCTCTCCTGCTAAAACTCCAGACTGCATCCACGTGTACTATATATCTCAGTTGTTCTTTCTCTTTCAAGGATTCAAATCAGATTATTTTCATTGAATCCTATCTTAATTTTAGTCCAAAATACCATTTTTCTCAATTTCTAATTCTACAGTAATATTCTCTAACTTTTCATCTTGTCACACATTTTCCTCTAGTTTATTGAACATATTATTTGTAGTTATGTTAGTGTTCCTATCTGCTAACTTTAAAACTGGATCAATTATGAATATCCTTCTATTGACTACTTTTTTCTCTTATGATCATATGATCCTATCTTATAACACGCCTAGTGTTAGTGAAGGAGCACAAACTCTGTGTTTAAAAAAAAAAAAAAAAAAAAAAGGAGTGGCTTCAGATAACACTGAGTTCCTCCAAAAGTGTTTTTTCTCTTCTCTTTGTTTACCAAGTAGCATTGGGTGGGGTAGTTATCATCATAATCTAATCAGAGGCTGAACTAAGTAGGATCTAGATTATATTTTGTCCAGACTCCTCTGATTTTTACTCACTCCTACGGTGAGCCCCTCAGGGTCTCCATCTAAATCTAGGTTTGCTAGTGCTCCATCTCATGGTAGATCTTGAATATTATTACTGTGTAAGAGACCTAAGAGTAGGCCAGATCATGTAGGTATTTATGAGCCATTATAAGAACTTCAGCTTCTTATCCAATCAAAGAAGTGAACCAATGGGGAGGTTTCCAGCAAAGAAATGATATGAAAGTTATGTTTTAAATGCATCATTAGGTTGTTGCAATGGAAATAAAATGTAAAAAAGCAAGAAAGGAAGTAGCAAGTCCATTAAGAAGTCGACTCCTCACGTGTAGTCTAGTTGCAATCTAGTCTCAAACAGAGAAGTGATTATATACTTTGAAATTATGCAAACAGTTTCCTGGTAACTGGATGTGGGATAAAGGAAAGGGGAATTGGGAATAAATCCAAATTTAGGGGCAAGAGAAATTAAAAAGATTAAGTGCTATCAATTAAGACATATATGACTTTAATGGAGTTTGGGTAGAGAAAGGTGAGGGAAGACCAGATTGGGAGTCCAGTTGGAAATTCATTAATTGTAAGCAGACAGATATACAGGCAGATATTCAGGGGAAAGATCTGGCGAAAGAGAGAAATTTGTGAGTGGTGTCTGACAAAAAATTGATCTAAATAAAACATTAAGACTATCTTCTAAGTGCATGGAACCAAACAGAATATTTACTGCAAGATCTTTTTTTTTTCTTTGTTTCTGTCATCATTTTAAGGCTACGTTGTCCATGAAGAGCTAATTGCCTGAATTCCAATAAAGAGAATATTGGTTTTGCTAGAAGAAGCAAGCTTATCAGTACTCAAACTGAAGAAATTCTGAAATCCTCAACACATTTTTTAACTGTCTTTAAGACTCAGGCTGTCAAACTCAAGCTGATGTGAAAGATGTTTGATATGGTCAGATTTCTATCTAGGATGACTGGATTTTATCACTATGGTGTATCCACTCTCTATTTTTATATTCACTTTAATCATTTCCATTTCTGTTTTTCCATTATCACATCACTTTTTACAAGCTCAGAAAATTTTCAATATGTCTTTATGTCAGTAGAAGGCAATAAGCTGCTTATGACATAATTTTCAATTGTTTGGAAAGAAAATAAGCTGCTAAAATAGAGATTAGGGTAAAAAAAATGAAAAAGAAAACACTAGATACCATCTCATAATTGTGAGTCAAAGATCTAGAGAGCAGCTATATGTGAAGTTGAATGATTTTGACAACAATGTTAAATAGGTTGGTGATACTTGATTTGTTTTTCAATATCTGACCAGAACTGGCACTTAGAGAAAAGGGAAAAATGTAAGATCATCTGCAGTACCTTCAAAATGTCAGCCTCCTCATTTCGAATAAGTTGGTGATAAAAGAGAAGAAATAAAGTTATTATTTGTTTAGGAAGGTCCGTTTTAAAAACATAAAATATATGTGTGATATGTACATATATCACACATTTTTATGCATATATATCAACTTTTTAAACTCTGATGTTTATTTTGAATATAAATTTTAAGTTATAATTTAAAATGAAGTACAGTATTTCTCTAGTAGATATGTTTATGCTTAGGGTGCTGAGAAATTATATATAATGGGAGAGCCAAGTTCATCTTAAAAACTAATCCATGTGTAGTCTGTGAAATACATCTCTAATCATTTATCATTCCCACTTACAAAATGATGGGTGCCTGGGTGGCTCAGTGGGTTAAGCCTCTGCCTTCGGCTCAGGTCATGATCTCAGGGTCCTGGGATCGAGTCCTGCATCTGGCTCTCTACTCTGCAGGGAGCCTGCTTCCTCCTCTCTCTCTCTTTCTCTCTGTCTGCCTCTCTGCCTACTTGTGATCTCTGTCTGTCAAATAAATAAATAAATAAATATTTTTAAAAAAAATGACATGTCTGTGTGTGAGCATAAGCCACATAAGCTTCCAAATCTTTTTCATGTTAAGGAAGAGTAATAAATTGTGTCTAGAAATACTACTAAGCATTAACAACCTTTTCAAGATATGATTTCCATCCTATGCAAGAAAGAGAATACTTTTTTAAATTGGCATATAATCGGCATACAATATCTTTATTAGTTTCAGGTGTACATCATAGGGATTTGGTATTTTTATACATTACAAAATGTTCCCTATCTTTGTCCAGTTACCAAATGTCATCATATGAAGTTATTACAATATTATTGACTATATTTCCTATCCTGTACATATATGCCCGTGACTTGGTTATTTTATAACATTTTTATAAAAAGTTGCAGGATACAAAATTAACATACAGAAAACAAAACAGAATGCTTCTTAAAAAAATGATAAAAATTTTGAGGGTTCTGCCTTCAAAATATATTCAGAATTCCACCGTGTAAAAACCTAGGGTTTGGATCACCATCATTTCTCATCTCTTTTATTTCTCACAGCCTCCCAACTGTTCTTTCCACTTCATTCTTTGGCCACATACACTTTATTCTCAGCACAGCAACCAGAGAGATCCTTTTGAAATGCTGAGATCATAGGACTCTACTGCTCTGACTTCTATCTAATACTTCCTTCGGTCATTCAGCTCTGCCTCCTGGTTCCCTTGCTACCCTCCATCATCCCAGGTAGATCTGTACTCAGAAACTCTGGCAGTTTCCTCTCCACACCATACTTACCCCCCACCTCTTTCAGAGTTTTGCTCATACACCACCTTCCAAATGGGACTTACTCTCAATCTAGGGTTCCCCAAACTACCAACCCTTCTTACTCTCCTTTACTTCCTTCTCCATACTGCTTATCATCTAACACACTATTGTTTATTTACTTCTAACGTTTGTTTTTTAATGTTTATATCTTTCCAGCTAGAAGGTGAACTTTGAGAGGCCAAGAATCTTGACTGTTTTATTCACGGGGATATCCTAAATGCTTAGACTCATGCCTGCCTCTTAGTGTTTAGTAAACACTGAAAGAATGAATAAAAAGTTTAGCTCCAACTGGAAAACATTGTCAAAACTACTTTCTGAGAGCCAGGAAAATTAAAACTGGCCGAAATCATTCCCCAAACCCACCAAAAAAATCAAGCAACCTCAGCCAGCATGTTATATCTGTTTCTTTTGGACCTAAACTCACTCCACCACTTAATTCCCATCCATAAACTGACTCTGCTGTGCCTAAAACTGCTCCATAAGAAAACACAAATTCAGCTGAGTTTGTTTTGGTAAAAAGAAAAATAAGAAAAGGTAAAGTTGAAAAATAGTGTTCTATTTACTGACAGAGGGGGAGTATTCTAATGGATACATTGCCACATTATATATGTTTAGTGTTTCTGTTTATTTCAAAAGAGTCCCAGTCCTCTTGTTTCTTCATAAGGTAAAATAGACCAAATATAATTTTTTAAAATTTCTTTATATCTTATTTCTGAAGTACTATGGAGTATTATGACATAATATGCTATAAAAGAAAAAGTACTGAATAGATTTAAAAAACAAGTTATTGAAAATAAAAATTTTAGAAAGTTGGTTTGTAGCCCTGACAAAAACAGTAATAAGTGAATATATTCCTTATTTTTAAAATATGGCTTGATTGGTTGAATATCCAACTCTTGTTTTCTCCCAAGGCATGATCTCAGGGTTGTGAGATCAAACCCAACCTTGGGCTACATTCTGAGTTTGGAGCCTGCTTAAGATTCTGTCTCTCCCTTTCCCTCTGGCCCATCCCTCCACTTGTGCATGCACACACTCTCTTAAAAAAAAAAAAAAAAAAAAAAAATCTTTTTGATAAAATAAGACTATGGACTCTGAAAAACAATCTGAGGGTTTTGAAGGGGCCGGGGGTGGTTGGGGGAACCAGGTTGGGGGAACCAGGTGGTGGGTATTAGAGAGGGCATGGATTGCATGGAGCACTGGGTGTGGTGCAAAAACAATGAATACTGTTACGCTGAAAAGAAATTTAAAAAAATAATAATAATAATATTAATATATAAAAGGAAGGTAAAAGCAGCATTTACATTTCATAGAAGAAAATATTTTCAGTGTACCAGTCAGAAAAAAATAATGATAGCATGCTTAATTATTTTCTCATGCTCAAAAATCATAATGTAATAAATACATGAGGAAGATTCAGACCACTTGACTGACTCAAAAGAGTAAATTATTCTCGCTATTCCTACTATAAAAATACCAACTAATGTCCATGAATGCTGTCAACGGTTCTTTAAGTCCCCTTATACTTCTGTTCAAAGACCTCATGCTGGAGAAAAGCATTAACCAACATACCTACCTATATTGCTCAAAATGCCAAAAAAAAAAAAAAAAGAAAAAGAAAAAGGTCATGGTGAAGGGAGAAGGCAAATGAAAAGACTGGTCACATCTTCAGCTAGATCATCTTTTTCAGCTTCAGAGAGTTAAAATGGAGAAGAGTCCTTTGAATCCATTGAATATGGGAAGGACCATTGCAATAACTTTTAATTTCAACATCAGGGATCTCAGGCAGGGAAAGGACTATAGGCATGTTGTGAATGTGTGAAGGTATTCAGGCAGAGAACATCCCGATTTGTCATAAGAGAGGCAATAGTTATTTACTAAACTATATATTTATTTACTTACTAATATCAATCTCTTCAGGCTGACAGGGATTCTCATCTGTTTTATTCACTCTTGTATCACCAGGACAAAGTACAGAGCTCAGTACCCCTAAGTACAGAAGGGGTTCAGAACACACCACCTCAAAACATGCCACTGTGGCATATTGATTTTTGTGAGTTAAAGCACTTGAGAAACAGCACTAAAGGAAGGGCTCGCTAACCTCCCACTTTCTATAAAAGCAGGTCAAAAAATCTCCCATGAGAAAGATGCCCTCTTTGTGATGGGAAGAGAAAAACAGTCCTGTCACCAGAGACTAGGAGTTGAATGAAAAAAATGACCTACATAGGGACGCCTGGGTAGCTCAGTTGGTTAAGTGCCTGACTCTTGAGTTCTGCCCAGGTCATCATCTCAGGGTTATGGGATCAAGCCCAGTGTCTGGCTTCCTGTCCAGTGAGGAGTCTGTTTGAGATTTTTCCCTTCTCCTTCTGTCCCTCCCTCTGCTCACTCACTTTCTTTCTCTCTCAAATAAATAAAAAAAATCTTCCAAAAAAAAAAAAAAAAAAAGACCTACTTAAGAACCTACTAGAAAACCCTTTTCTTCCATTAATTTCCCCCACGAATTTCCTGGGTCATATTTCTGTCCTACCTGCCCTTAGCTCTAGCCCCATTGTCATGTCATGTTTCCCAAATTACTTTTCTTATTTAAAAAGGTATATAAGACTTGGGCCTAACAGCTTGTTTAAGCTTTCATTTTTCTTTTGAAAACTCCTATGTTCATGTAAAAGTATTACATAAAATGTGTGTGCTCTTTTACTGTTAATCTATGTCAGTTTAATTCTTAGGTCTAGGCTCAGAATGTAAAAGGGTATGAAAGTTTTTCTCCCCTGTAGTAATCAGCAAATTTCTTTAAGTGCATATACTCTCAACAGTAGCTTGCTGTATGCTTACCAAGATTCACTTGGATTTCCTAAGTTGTTTATGCCAGTTGTACTTGTTACTACAATTATGTAATTAAAATTTATGCAAATCGATGAAATATGACTGATGAAGTGTTTGCCATGTAAAGTAAGTTAAATACTTTGAAAGGTTTCATAATTGTGAGTCACTAACATAAATTTTGTGCTGTATGAAGTATAGACAAGAAAACTGTAAAAAGTTGACAGACTTGAAAAAAAATCTAGAAGGCATTTGTACTCAATTTTTTTGCAAGTACATGAGCTCTCATTCTAAGTGTAAGGAACTAAAATTGGAAAGCACAGAGCACGTTATAGGCGTATTTATATAAGAAAGAAAAAGTAAAACTTCTCTCAGCAGACCCATGAAAAGTAAAAGTCTTGGATCTCCATCAACAGATTACCAAATGAATACAAATTCACTTGTTTATTTTATTTTATTTTATATTTTGAAGATTTGTTTATTTGAGAGAGAGAAAGTGTGAGCAGGAGAGACAGAGGGAGAGGGAAAGAGAATCTTAAGCAGACTCCAAGCTAAGTGCAGAGCTCAAGGTAGGACTCAATCTCCTGACCCTGAGATCATGACCTGAACCAAAATCAAAACACTTAACTGACTATGCCACCCAGGCTCCCCACTTGTTTTAATTTAAAGGGAAATGTTAAAATATGTATCTACTTTTTTTTCTTATATCCACTTTAAACTAAACAAGTATTTCAATTAACTTTCACCTACCAGTCCTGAATTGAGTAGGGGGATATCATTACATAAGGCAGAGAACATGTAACCTAATATTTAACTTGGAAAGTTATTTTTTCTTAAATTATTTTATGTTGCTGATGAAGGTAACCAAATTTTGCTAATCATGATGAACCTTGGTATAAAAATATTTTAATTTTAATTCATGCTTTAACTGGGACAAACTATTAATATCTTCCTTCCTTTGGAAACATTAACTTTGATGAAAACATTGTTTATGTAAATAACTGTTCCAGACAAGGAAGTTTCCAAGGAAACATGCTTTGAATTCTTCAACAGAATATGCAAATGAAAGCCTCTTTTCTGTAAAATTGCCTGAGTGAAGGACAAAATCTAAAACAATAAGCAAATTCAAAGAGATAAAAAGAATCAACAATTGACGAAGTTATTCCAGGGATTTTTTTTTTTTTTCAAAAGTCATGGAAATTATTCTCTTTGCCTTACAGACTTTAGTGGCCAGTGTCAATATTTGCCTATTGCAGACTGGGGAATGATTAAAAGTAAGTTGGGTTTAAATGCTTTTGAATTTGCTTGGTGGCATCTTTGCCTTTGAAGGATATCCATTCAGCTAGCTGATTATTGAGATAATATTGCCTTGTAGTGCAGTTAGTGACAGTATCTAGCCTTCTTTCTATGGCAGAAATCAATATGACTTCCCTGCCAAAAGAAATAGAAAAAGCAGAGACCAACACAAAACAAAACAGAGGAAACTGGAAAGTTCCTGCCAGTTGTGGCATTATAAAAGTTAGTTATGTCTGCAGAACACATTCACAAAGATTTATCATTTTACTCATTAAACAACTGTCCTATCACTATACAAGATAAGGAGGAGAAAGAGAAATAGTAATCCTATAAGTTTCCACTGCCTCTGAATCCTATAAGCCAAGCATTCAATCATACCATCCGCCCTCTATTCTTTTAATTTCTCAAGTTAATTGAACAGGTTTAGTCTTCTATCCCCTAAACACACCGTGAAATTATACCTTTGCTGACAAAAAGTCAACCAACTCACAAAATCCATTGTGGAAGAGAACTTTAAAAACTTGCCTATGCCTGCTCCAAACTGCAACATTGGTTGCAAAGACCATACTGTGAATTTAGCTTTTTTTGCTTTTTAGGAGCTTTGCAGTGTTTTGAAAGAAAAATAAGAAAGACCAAAATGAAGAGCCCTTTCAAAGAATTTCAGAGAAAACCAGAGCTAGACAGTAGGTTTTATTCAGGACTATTGCAATATAGAGAAAAAAACCTCAGTATAAAACTGGGCTCAGTTCTAAATACAACAAAGGAAAGTAAATAGCAGGAATAACAAACAGTGGGAAGGGGGGGGTCCTCTGGATGGAAAATTACTAAGAGGAAACATGAGGGTTACATAAGGGAGGATTCTAACTGAACTGACCTAACGGAATTTTTGTTCAAGTCAGGCCAGGATGATCAGACTTCCCCTGGGGGATGGCGAGGCTAAAAAACCTAATCAGATATCAAGGATAGAGGGGCTTTGGCTAAGTGAACTTAGTATAATTCTTGCTAAAATTGGACAATGTAAAGAACACAAACGTCTAAGTGAAGGCCCATTTGGGAAAAGGATTCAAAGGAGCCTGACTAAAGTTTGGTCAAAGAGAGACTCTTCATCAGGCCCTAGGGGTTGGTAAGGGGGAATTTTACTAAATATCACTGCTAGGATCCTTTACATTTTGCAAAAATAAGAGGATTTCTTTTAAGGAGTAGGTAAATAGTTCAGTATATACAAAAAGCAGACATGTGTATAAAGGGCAAACTAAAACATTCGAAGAGATAGTCAAAATGTGCTGCCAATATCTGCTATGAGATCAAATAGAAATGGATGAACATAGACATGTAGACAAGATAGTTGATATCTGAATTTGAATTATCCCAGAAGCAAACCCAGGCAGAAGGGTTAGAATATAAGTAATTTGTCTGGGAAGTGATTCAGATCAATACTTACAGAGGAGTAGAGAGGAAAAAAAAAGACAACAAAAGATGCAATACAAGTAAATTACCACTATGGGCAAACAAAATCCTTCTAAGAAACCAAATCTTAACTAACGCACTAGAGGAGAGGGAACATGCTTCAGAGTCATCCCAAATGAGAAGCAAGGAACCTGTCAAAGCTCCCTATCACCTCATCCAGTGTTTTTGAGAACTGCATCTGGAGACATAGACACTCGAGTACTTTTGGTATGTGCTGAATTTGGGCCAAGCAAGCTACTACAACATGTAAAATGCCTGCAAGAGGAGAGTCATGTGCGTTTGCAAAAAGCAAACCTCCGCATTTAGAGTAATTCCAAGAACATATGGATGAGCCAAGGTTAGAATAACAGAGATGTGATCTAGTCACACTAATAACAGAGATGTGATCTAGTCACACTTAACAAGAACACATCCCATAAAATCAAGGGCCCTGTGTCAGGCGGCTAAAACAGAAAGTCCTTAAAATAAGATCAAAATAGTTTGGTGATTAATAGAAAAAAATTTTAAATGCTACATTTCAGAGAACATGCAGAACATAGCAAAAAGCACAAGAGAAGAAAAGAACATGGCACAAAGTGAAGTGCAAAGGACTGGTTGGGGCCGGGGGCAGTGGGTAGAATAGCAGCTTTAACACTATAGGAAGGACTGTTAAGAGGGTGGTAGTGGCTCATAATTCAATAGCCAGATGTGTAACAAATTTAAAAGGAGCTTGGAAGACCTGTAGCCAACTTTCAAAAATGATTAAAATCCCAAGAAGACAGAATATGGGTCAGGACAGGAAAGAATGATAAAAAAAAAAAATGAATATTAAGTTGAATAAACACACAGGTCGAAAAAGTACAAAGGGTACACTTTCATAAACTTCCCTCATGCATGGCAATGACAAAGCATAGAGATCCAAAATGAGATAGCCACTTTCAAATTCAAAATAAATATTCCCATTGACCAGAAATAGAATATAAATGTGAAACATGTGAGAAGCTGATATTTTAGAACTAGAAAAATAAGCAGAATAAATGCAACCTTGTTCCAGGAAGTTGAACCAAACTAATCACTGGCTTTGTGAATAGATCTGATATTGTCAATATCACCATCGGCCATGAACTACTAATTGTCATTATCTGACCTGCTTCTGAAATAGAGGATCAGAGAACCTGCTAGAAGTAAATGAAAACATGCTTGGCAGGGTGGTGTGACTAAGTGGGAAAAAGAGAAGAGAGGAAGTAAGGGAGGGAGGAGGAAAAGAGAGATGGGGAGAGCCAGTGAAAATTCCCAAACACATAAAGAAAAATAACATTAAAAGACAGCCAAGGACATCAGCAATTAGAATGTAAATTCATTCCAATTAATTTCAGTCTCCTTTTAAAAATTGGGACAAGAGTTTTAAAATAAATATGTTGAATATTTGCAACAGAAAAAGGAGACCTAGTTCCCTTTAAACTTAACAAATTGCAAAACATAGAAATCCTTAAGAAATACATTGTGAATATAAAAAGATCATTTAAACATACAAAAATGAAAAAATAATGTCATTAAAATAAAATGCAATATGTGTGATTAAAATAGAAATGGAAACAACTATGGAGTGATTAGGAAAATAAACATAAAGGAAGGAACTCATCAAGAACACAATTTTGAAAAGGAGGAATAAAAATGACAATGCAGTGAAGAATATAGAAGACACTGAAAGGCTTAAACCACTTGTCCAATCGGGGAAACTAACACATAATATTTGAAGAGATAAGTACTTCAGAATTCTCCAAAATGGAAAAAAGCATGAGCCTTCAGACCAAAAGTACACTCTGATTTGTTGATAACTTCCATACATAGACTGAATGTACTGACACTGCAGAACGTCAGGGATAAGGTGACACTCTTGAAAACTACCAGAGCAAAAAGGACAAATTACAAATGACAGTCAGAGAGAAGACATACTTCTCATCTGCAACAATGCATTTCAAAATTCTGTGGAATAATTATAGCTGAGGACAGAAAGAAGAAAAAGAATTAGAAAACTGTCAACTTAATCAAACTGTTACTCAAGAGTGAGGGTGAAATTAAGGCGTTTCCAGACATACAGTATCTAAGTTCATTTATCTACTCTAGCCATATTCTGAAATTCAAACCATGTATATTATCAAAAGAAAAGTGAACAAGGAGGAAAGGTAGAGAAAATAGAAAAAAATGGTCAGCATTGAAATTGATAAAATACTGTATCAATTTCAATTACCTACACTTGAAAAATAATAATTTTGTGGGTTTTGGGGGGGGGGGTTTTGTTTTTTGTTTTTAAAGATTTTATTTATTTATCAGAGAGAGAGTGGGGGAGAGAGCGAGCACAGGCAGACAGAATGGCAGGCAGAGGCAGAGGGAGAAAAGCAGGCTCCCTGCTGAGCAAGGAGTCTGATGTGGGACTCGATCCCACCATGCTGGGATCATGACCTGAGCTGAAGGCAGCTGCTTAACCAACTGAGTCACCCAGGCGTCCCAATAATTTTGTGTTTTAAAGTGGGGAATTAAAATTCTTTGCTAAATTAACAAGATAAGGAAGTTTCAGAGATTGTTCAATGAGCAAATCATGCTAAGATCTTTATTATTTTGTGGTGGGAAAAGAAAAATACTAAAAGGAAAATAGATTTGAATAAAAAATTGTACTTATTTAATTTAGAATTAAACAAAAAATTAACTTCTAAATCCATACAAGAAAATGAAATATATATATATATATATGAACACATAGATGTTGATCTGTATTCTAGGCTACAAAGCAACACAGAAAGTTTGAAAATAAAGGGATAAAAAAATTGTATCACAAATAATAACAGATACAAAGATGTTGAAGCAATATTGATATTGTGATCAGTGAAAATAGAATTGTAAGCAAAAAACATTAATAGGAATAAAGAAGGTTGTCATACAATCATAAAAGAATCTTATAAGAAAAAAAATAATGAAATTGTATGCATGTAACTATACAGGCCTAAAATATAAAATGCAAAATCTGCTTTAATTATAAACAGAAATCTTAAAACCCACAAACATCATACTTTTTTAATGATACCCTATCAGAAATAGAACAAGCATAAAACACAAAAGAAAGTCTATAAAAGTCTATAAAAATTTTTGATATAATTACTTAGACTATTAAATATATGGAAATAGGCACCCAACTAATTTTCCTCAAGTTAATTTTTTTCTTCTCCCTTTAAAATATTCATCACTTTTGGGGTATCTGGGTGGCTTAGTAGGTGAAGCATCTGCCTTTGAGTTGGGTTGTGATCCTAGGTGATCTGTGGGGAGCCTGCTTCTCCCTCTTTCTCTCTCTCTCTGTGTTTCTCAGGAATAAATAAAATATTTTTTAAAATAACTATCACTTCTTATCTGAACACAAGAAATAGCCGTCTTTGCTATAATAACTCAATAATAAGTAGAAAAACTGAAGAAACCAGTAACAAAGAACTTTATTTTATAAGAAGAAAATATATATATACACACACATATATGTGTACACACACACACACACACACATACACATTTACCTATTCATTTTCCACCCAACAAGGTGACTTCCGGTAAAAATTCAAGGAACAAAACATTTTTAAGATAGAATACCTTCCAACTACTTTAAGAGTGTAGTCCTGATACTAAGACTCGTCCAAGACAGTTAGGAAAAAGGAAAATTAAGTATCAATATTGTTCACAAGCATGTCTGCAAAAAAATTTTTTTCAAAAATTCTAAGCAGTATCTTAAACACATACACACATATATTCGGTTTGACTTTACCATAAAGATAATTAAATATTAATGTAAGATAACCTTGTCTCAAATCAAAGGAGTAAACACAAATGACAATCTCAATAGAAAAATACATTCGACCAAGTTCCACATTAATGGTTTAAAAAGAAAGAAAGAAAATAGACTTTAAAAAGAATTATTAGATCCTGGGAAAGGAGTCTTATGAAAATAAAATATTAATGGAGGATACCATTGATTCAAATTAAAAGAATAAACCCATAAGACAACCTCAATAGAGAAATACATTTGACCAAATTCAACGTTGATGGTTTTAACTTTTTAATTTTTATTTTTTTAAGATTTCATTTATTTATTTGAGAGAGACAGAGATAGCGAGAGAGCACAAGCATGGAGGGGGTAATAGGAGAAGGAGAAGCAGACTCCCCACTGAGCAGGAAGCCCAACATGGGGCTCAACCCCAAGACACCGGGATCATGACCTGAGTCAAAGGCAGGTCCTTAACCCACTGAGCTACCCAGGTATCCCAACATTGATGGTTTTTAAAAACACACACAGAAAAAAATAGAATAGGAAGAGAATTACTACATACAGGAGAAAGAAGACTTACAAAAATTCTTAGGAAACATAATAAAATATTGACTTTGAAATCAGAAGGAGAACAAAGAAGCCTGTTATTACTATTCTATTGAACATCATACTGGAGGCTTCAACCATTTCAATAAGACAAAAAAAGAAAAAAATTGGAGTCACAAGAGTATGAATGGGAAGATAAAACTAGCTATATGTTTAGAAAATATGGTTAATTAGAAAATCAGAAGGAATCTAGGGTCATATTGTTAGAAATAATAAAACACTTATAAAAAAGTAGCATCAGTAATCATCTACTATAAAATATAATAAAAATTATTTCTTATATTATATATGTTATTTCAGGAGCACTAAAAAATAATCCATATTTTAAGTGCAATTCCAAACAACATCCTGATCATGGAACTTGATTTTTCTACTTCTAAATTTCATATGGAAAACCAATGGTTTTACCAATAAAAATAAAGTTTTGAAGAAGAAAAACAACATGGGGATATTGCGCTACCATTGTTTTTATTTAAATCATAATAATATTGTCAGTATTATCTCAAGGCAGGCATAAACACAGAAAAAAAGCCTAGAAATACATATTCACATATATGTCTTATATATGGAAAAGATATGTAATAGATGTAATGCACACCAGTGAAGAATGATAAAATAGCCAATACTGAGTTTGTCCAAGTCATTGTAAGGATACCGGGGGAGTGTCATTCTGTATTTGTTAGATCAAATGAATTAATATGATGTATCTTTACTATTCATTTTTTCTCCTTAAACTATCAATTCCTGGAGGAATCAGTTTTTAAATCTTCTAATAAGACATTTGTTCATTTACTATTTTAATGTTTTTGTTTTATAGTGCAGGAAGATCTTCCTTTGCCCTATGGTCCTTCTAGCCAAACTTAGAATCAAATTGATATGAAACAGATTAACAGGAGAAAATCAAATTTAACAAGCGTACATATAGGGAATCCACACAGCCATGAAATTCCAAAGACAATGAGGCTACAGGAAGCTTATATGAGCTAAAGTTGGAGGGTGGGGGAGTTAAGGACACGAAGGGGAGGAAAGAGGAGAAAGCTCATTAGCAGGAAGGTGAAAGAAAATTGAAATGTTTGGAAAAACAAGGTGCTTTCTTCCTGGTACAGACTCTCCTTTCCAATGTAAATTGAGGCAGTTACAGGGGAGGTAGAGAATGTTTCCTGAATCTCTTTGGTTTTTATTACTTTTAAGTCAAAATAATCTTTATTCCAAAGTGGCATCTTTGAGGGTATCTCATCCACACCCCTTCAATAACATTTTGTACCTTTTTCATATCTAATGCTTTTCGCTTTAAAAGCCTATCTTTTCTGAAAATAACATAGCTTTCTTTCATTTGGGGGGGGGGGTGCTACCATTTTCTCATTTTTTAAATTGTGTGTCTTTATAGTATTAAGTTATCTCATATAAGCAGCAGACATTTTAATTTTTACTCTCACTCTGTATTTTTTGTGTTAACTATAAATTTGGTCCAATCATTTATATTTATTGTGATTTTAACTGTGTTGGATTGACTTGCATGACCTCCTTAAGTATTTTTATGATCCTGTTTACTTTTTCTGTTTCTTTTTTCCTCATGAATTTCTAGGCTTCTTTTGAATTAGAATCAATGAACCTCATTACATTCTCCTGTTAGTTTGGAAGATATATGATTAGAGTTTAACAAGTTTATATTTGTTGTGATTACTTCTATGTTTGGATTAATTTATATCAACTTTCTATATGCTGCTATTTACCTGAATTTTTTACATTTAAATTCAATTAATTAACATACAGTGTATTATTAAGAGGTAGAGATCAGTGATTCATCAGTCTTATATAACACTCAATGTTCATTATATCCCATGTCCTCCTTAATGTCCATCAATTCCAGCTACTCTCAGTTTGTTTCCTATGATTAAGTCTCTTATGGTTTTTTTCCTTTTCTGATTTTGTCTTATTTTATTTTTCCCTCCCTTCCACTAGATCCTCTGTTTTGTTTTTTAAGTTCCACATACAATTGAGATCACATAATTTTCTTTCTCTGATTGACTTATTTCACTCAGCAAAATACCCTCTAGTCCATGCATGTCATTACAAATAGCAAGATTTCATTTTTTGATGGCTGAATAATATTCCAGTATGTGTGTTATGTATAGATATAGATATAGATACAGATATAGATATAGAAATAGATATAGATCTCACACTTTTTCTTTATTCATTCATCTGTTGATGGACATCTGGGCTCTTTCCATAGTTTGGCTATTGTGGATATTGCTATAAACATTGAGGTGCAGGTGTCCCTTTGGATCACATCTGTTTCTTTGGGGTAAATACTGAGTAGTGCCATTGTTGGGTCATAGAGTAGATCTACTTCCAACTTTTGAGGAACCTCCATACTATTTTCTAGAGTAGCTGTACCAACCTGCATTCTCACCAACAGTATGAGAGTGACATGAATTTTTTTTTTCCTGTTTTCTTTTCTTGCTTTCACTAGTTTCTTATATTCTTCGAGATTAGAGTTTGGCTTTCTTCATCATATTTTTCCTTCTCCTCTATCTGTATACAATTTCCCAGTTACCCTTACTATTTTAAGATGCATATTTAACAAAGTCTGAAGTATTGAATCTGATGGTGAAGTCTGTTGTTTCATCTGGGTCTCTCCTCTGGTCTCGTGTGTGTGTGTGTGTGTGTGTGTGTGTCAGAGAGAGAGAGACAGAGAGAGAGAGAGAGATTGAGTTTTTTTTTTAACTTTGCCCTCATATTTCTGTAAACTTGATATGAGAAAACTCTTTGAGGACCTGTTTGAAGTTTTTTTTTCTCTAGAAAGAAATTGTATTTGTGTTTGGAAATTGCCTGGAGGCACTACCAACCCTAAACAATTTAAAACTACATTCTCCATTTAAATGTTTTAGACCAACATGATATGAATCTGCACCTTAAATCTGTTGGAGGGTTGGTTTTTGGATACAAATTCTCATATTATTTTTTTCCTTCTTCCCAGAACAAAGGTTGAGATAGGAAATAGGAAAATGCCCTCACTGTTCCCTTCGGCCATGCAGGTTCCTTTCTCTTTACCCTAGATCCTTACACAAGGGTTTCAGCCATGCGCAAATGTCTCTAAGAAAAATGTGAATCCTGCATGGGTTCTAGCCTTTGTATCCCATTGTCTATAATCCATTTATCCTTCCAAGCGTAGGCTTTAGATCTTTTGGTGTAAAAGCAATTTTGGCTCTTCATTACCTCGAGGTGTTTTTGGCTTCACTTTTTATTTGTCCTTTTTAAATTCCTTTCCTTTGGGCCAGCTAAGCAATATATCTCAAGATATTTAAATACTTTAAAAAGCATTGTAATTATTTTGTTTGGGAGGTTCATTTAGGGTATCTCACCCATCATATTTTTAGAAATAGTACCAACATGTAATTTGATTGAGATCAATTAGTTAATATTTCTTATTTTCTTAAGTTCCCAGAAAAGCTTGCTTTATATTTTGCAAATCAAAATCTGAAGTTAGACCAGTGAGATTTCTAGAGATAATTACATGAGTTCCAGTTGGCAGAATAAATGTGCATTAAAAAAATCAGTAAGCTAATGTTTATACATGGTTTCAGAATATGGACTGACTGCTTGAATAGTCCAGTAACGTTGAAGTTGACAAGCCAGCACTCTATTTATCTGTGTTTTTGATTTGCAAAAGTTGCTAAATCAGAAATCATGAAAGACAAAAGTCCTGAATTCTTTGTAGAACTGATTTAAATCAAGCTTGCTACTTTTTTTTGATACCTCAAATATTGTTTATTTTTTAAATTCTGACCCCATAAGCATAATAATGGCAAAGGATCATTCGATGATTATTTCTTGTTGATAAATAATTCATAGCCTGAAAAGTTGTTCATTCTAATTCCCATGACAAACTACTCAAAATTAGTAACTTATTTCATTGAAATTAGGTGTTTCTACCTGTGGTTTAATAGGCTTGTAATTATATAGAGGTATGTGTTTTATACTTCAGTAAATGCATTTAACTTTGTACATTTGTGCTACTGTAAGAAGTCTGGCTTGCCCAATCCATAGTTCTCACTGACAGGGAAGAATTACAAAAAATAACTACAAAAATCATCCTTTATACTAAGATTGTAAAAATCAATTCACTCATCTAAAACCAAAACTAAAACCAAACCAAACCAAACAAAACAAAACAAAACAAAAACCCAGCTGAATGCTTTTAAAGATCCTTTTTATTTTCTGCTAATTTCTGTTTAGTAAGATGTGATTAAAAATACATAGGAGCCTTATCATTTATTTATTTAGAAATATTACAATACTGAAAAAATATAAAATTATTAACAGTTAAAACTCAGCTTTCCTCCGAATTTCCTAAGCATCTGTGTGGATTTGAGAAAGCTCTACTGTGAATATGAAGTT
The DNA here is from genome assembly GCF_030435805.1 of Mustela lutreola. Classification (NCBI taxonomy): domain Eukaryota; kingdom Metazoa; phylum Chordata; class Mammalia; order Carnivora; family Mustelidae; genus Mustela; species Mustela lutreola. The sequence goes on from NC_081295.1 coordinate 72,392,472, forward strand.
ATATCTGCCTTTTGTATTTGCTCATCTCTTCCTTAATTTCTCTGTCCCCCAATGTTACTCACTCTGTGAATCCCAGAATATAGAGCCACTCAGAAGTGCTTTCTACGTTGTTTACTCAGTTGATGAATTTGAGCAAAGTTTGATGCGTCAAGAAGCAAGCTCATTAAAGAACAAAAATCAACAGATCTTAGAATCTTTTGCCAAGAAGATGCTACTTTCCTTCAGCTACTGATTAAAATGAAGTCAAATGTAGAGCCAAACAGAATTTAATAGCCTTGCATCCATATGGATTTTGGTAACAGATTTATCTGATGGAGAAAGAAAGATGGGAAATAATAATCATTAAATGGTGGACACATTGTTCATCCATCTCTACCCAACCAGTTGGAGGAACACTAAGAATATAACTCTGAAACTCTGCACACATGACCAGGGCTAAACACTAAAAGCAATGGAAGAGACAATATTCTAAAAGACATGCTTTTAGAATATCATATAGCATACAGGGTATCCTGTCTATTATATTATTGTTTCTTGGTAGGTAATAATTACAAAGCATTAACTATGAGCCAAGCCTTTACCATGAATCAATTCCATTTACTTCTCAAAGAACCAACAGGATAGATAGTGGCATTAGTTCCATTTTATAGAGAAGAATACTTCCCCAGCCTACACATGCCACTCTTCTTAGTTAAAAAACAAAAGACTAAAATACATTTTGTAAAACATATGACATATATCATTTCATTCTTTCTGATTAAATAATAAGGAGATAATCTCAAAGACACATACTAGGCTCTAAAGTCACTGACTCTTAAATTACACCAGTAAAAACTATTATGAGGACAACTGCATGAAAAGAAGCATGTGAATTGTACATATATCGATACTTCCCGAGATTAAATATTTTCTAACCATAAAGGTAATATATGTCTATTTTTAAAAATTGGAAACACATAAAAGTATAAAGAAGAAATTATCAATCATTTAAAAATCCCATCTATCCAGGGAAACCATTGTTAACATTTTGGTATATATACAGTATCCTCTCAATTAGATGGATATACACATGCTTTTTATATTTCTTACAAAATTGGTTATGTATTGGGGCACCTGGGTGGCTCAGTGGGTTAAGCCGCTGCCTTCGGCTCAGGTCATGATCTCAAGGTCCTGGGATCGAGTCCCACGTCGGGCTCTCTGCTCAGCGGGGAGCCAGCTTCCTCCTCTCTCTCTCTCTCCCTCTCTGCCTACTTGTGATCTCTCTGTCAAATAAATAAATAAAATCTTTTTAAAAAAAATTGGTTATGTATTATTTTGTCACCTGACTTTTTTTTTTTAAGATTTTATTTATTGGGCGCCTGGGTGGCTCAGTGGGTTAAGCCGCTGCCTTCGGCTCAGGTCATGATCTCAGGGTCCTGGGATCGAGTCCCGCATCGGGCTCTCTGCTCAGCAGGGAGCCTGCTTCCTCCTCTCTCTCTCTGCCTACTTGTAATCTCTCTGTCAAATAAATAAATAAAATCTTTAAAAAAAAAAAATAAAAAAAAAAAGATTTTATTTATTTATTTGATAGACAGAGATCACAAGTAGGCAGAGAGGCAGGCAGAGAGAGAGAGGAGGAAGCAGGCTCCCTGTTGAGCAGAGAGCCTGATGCGGGATTTGATCCCAGGACCCTGAGATCATGATCTGAGCTGAAGGCAGAGGCTTTAACCCACTGAGCCACCCAGGCACACTGTCACCTGACGTTTTTGCCTAATAAAAATATTTTAATATTTTACCTTGACAATAAGTATTCTTCATGGTGATTATTAAGGCTACCCAGGATCCAGTCCCACGATAAAGATATAAATATAGTTCAGTGATCCCTTAGCATTGGATTTTAGACAGTTTCTGCTATTTGTAATGATCATTTTTGTGCTTAAATCTGTGGGGATACCAAGTACTTCTCCTTAGCATGAATTTCTGGAAGTGGAGGTTTTAGGTAAACAGATATGTTTTTTGGCCTTTGATATGTGGATCTTTTACACTGGCCTCCCTGTTGCAAATACAAATCTGTCTAATATAGTGTGATAACACAAGTTAGGAGGGAGTTTTACTCTCCTAACTATTCTTCCTGTAACAGCTGGCCTAGAGGAGTGGAGGGAGCTATAGCCAGTTCCGTGGTACCCTGGTAGTTGTCCTCCAGTCTTCCAGTCTTCCCTCTCTTTCCCACAGCCCCTCAGCTGCCCACACACTGCCCATTCCTGGATCTCTGAATACTGGTGCTTTTTTCATTTAGCCAACAAGAAAAGTTCTCCCTTTCTAGAGGCTTGCTCTTCCACATTGGATGCCTGATAACATAGTTCTCTCCTTTCATATCACTGGCCTTTTTCTCAGATAACAGGCAGGAATTGGGGGTGGACAGACTGGTGGCTTAGTGGATGGTCAAGCATGGCCCACGCAGGGACTCCAGGCCTAGACTCCTACCTAAGTTCCTGCTTTCAGTGCCTTGGAACTCAGCAAGTTCGCCTGACCAGACAATGGCAACCGCTAGGGGGCACTATTGCCTAAAGCCACAAGCTAGCTTGGCTGTCTTAAGGAACCCTGCCTAAGGACTGCTCCCTAGAAAAAGTGATGTCAACAGGACACCCATGTACTAGAGTGTCTATCTCTCCACACCTTTGCCAACATTGCTATTTCTTCTTTTCCTTTTTCAAATCGATCTAAAAGACAACAATGATATTTCATGTAGTTAAATTGAATTTTTAGTATTACTAATAAGGTTGTACATTTCTAAAACTGATGATACAAACAAAATGCACCCTTTGAAACATGGTCATATCACATAGGAGTATACAAGGAAAGAACAGGCTGTCATAATTCCACCTCCAGAGGAAACCGTTTTTATGTATATGCTGCCAGAATTTCCCCTATGCAAATATGTATATACATTGATAAATAATCTTTTATGCCTAAACATACAGACTCCAACCTACCCTGTTATTTTTAATTGGTACAGGAAACTTTTACACAATGAATATCATAACTTATACAGCCAATTCTATATTGATTAACTTTTAGCTTGTTTCTAACTTTTCACATGACTAACAGTACCACAATCAATAGCATCTTACATAAAACTTGGTGCACTCAAGCAAACTTCCCTATACGATAAATTTCTAGAAGTACAGTTATTGAGTCAAAGGATTTGCACAAGAAGTGTGATAGAATGAAATTCTGGGAGGTCCGACATTTTTATCTGTCACATTCATTGTTTTAACGCCAGTGCCTCAACCAGTACTTGGGACTCGATAAGAATTTTTGAATGAATCCAGGTTTTGAGTAGAACTTAAAAGTGAAATATTTACACAAGAAAACCCATTAGATATAGAGGAGATGCTTGAATATAAGAGAAGGATTGGAGAAAGAAGGAGAGGGTATTTGAAGAGCCTCATGAACTTCTCATGAAGTCTAGCAAGACATAAACAGAACAAAAATCTCTGGTCACAAAACATGCACACACCCTGGGAGTAGAAAGACCTTGATTGGAAGTATATTCAATACACAATAATGTGAATATACTTAATGCCACTGAATTTTACACTTAAAAATGGTTAGAATGACAAATTTTACATTATGCATATTGTACCACAATAAAAATAAGTAGATTGTTCCATTTATAGGATAGTAACACTGGGCAAGCATTTCAACCACGTGGAGGTTTAGTTCTTTTTCAGCATATTAGCACAAGCCATAACTTGATTAATAGGCTGTTAACCAAACTGTCTTAATCTCAATTTTTTGCCAAGGCCCTGAGACGACCTATCAAAGTCAGGTGCAAGACTACCTCTCCAAAAGGAGATTTGCAGAAAGTGCTGAGAGGAATTGTTTTTTTTTTTTTTTTTTTTGGGGGGGGGGTCTTTCCTCACCCATACTGAGTGTATAAAAGAGTTGGAGAAACTTAGTGGTGAATGTTTGGAGAGTTGGTTATCTGCACTTCTCCTCAACCCAAGGGAAAGGGAATTGGGGATTCTTTGGTCTTTACGTCAAAAACAGAGGATGCCTTTAAAGAAACCATTTAGAGAGGGGTGCCTGGGTGGCTCAGTGGGTTAGGCCGCTGCCTTCGGCTCGGGTCATGATCTCAGGGTCCTGGGATCGAGTCCCACGTCGGGCTCTCTGCTCAGCAGGGAGCCTGCTTCCCTCTCTCTCTCTCTGCCTCTCTGTCTACTTGCCTCTCTCTCTGTGTCAAATAAATAAATAAAATCTTTAAAAAAAAAAAAAAAAAGAAACCATTTAGAGAGTTTTGCTGGTTTAAATATAAAGGTGAGCAATGAACTCTCCCTCACAAGGAAACTACAGGTGTGGGACCCTCAGCAATGTGACGTGAAAGGTAGGAAGTCTATGAGGAACCCCGAAAAGTGCCTTCTAGGGAAAAGGTAGTTTGAAACCACATCAGGTCCCAGGGAACTCACTGCCAGCTCGTGGAAACATTAGCCATATCAAGTTTTTTCTTGTTCAGTTCTTCTCTTTGCTCCACCTGCTAGTGCCAAGGCCACACAAGGCAGAGAGAAAGAGTTAGAGGAAAGAGGAGAGAAATAGGATGGGTTTGCTGGAGAGAGTACAGCCAAAATAGAGTGGCCATGTGACTGGTCCTGATGGCCTCATCAGTCCTGAAGAGAATTTCTAAACTAAAAAATACTGAGTGTGAGAGGAAATTTTGTGGCAAATATGGTAAATGGGCCGATTTCATGGGTGGATCAGTGCAAAAGAACAGAAGCAGCGCGTGTGGATACAGTGACAGAAGTGCCTCCATAGGTATCAGATTGCAAAGCCATGCTTCCTCAGCCCCCACAGCGAGTTTCAGTCAACTCTGAAAATGAAGTGAGGAAAATTTCATCACTTATATCAAACTCAATTTGGCAAAAGATTATTTTAACCTTCCAAGTACAATATAGAGACTGACATCTAGAAATTAACAGAATAGCTACCTTGGTCCAGGAATGGGACGGGCTTCATCACTTCCCTTTCCTTTCTGAAAACTTAATTTGGGTTTGCTCTCTCTCCTTGTCTCTCTCCCAATTACCCAGAGCCTGCTGCATTTGCTTGCTCACACGCACCCCAACCCCAAACCACCTTTTAGTGTTCAGCAATACTTTAGTTTCATGTTGCAAAACGTGGCAAAGAGTCCTTTAAAAATGGGGAGTTCATTTCTTCATACCCATTGTTTTGAGTTACTCATACGTCTGACATTAGGAAACACGTCAGGAATGTCGAAAGAATAAGACGTTGTCTCAGCTTTAGTGAGTTAGATTAAGTGCAGGAATAGGAAACTAAAGACATAATTATGAGGTAATGAGAAAATTACAGTAAATATATATATGCACACATTACTATAGGACCCCAGAGGAAGGAGACATTTGTTCTTCCTCTGGATTTGGGAAAGCCTACCCAGAGGGAAAAAAATAGCTAAAAAACCAATGAAATGTCATTAAATCTTCATTTAACCACTCCCTTCTTCCTGTTCAACACACTGGACCATCGCTGCAAACAAGCAACAGAATCTGCACCTGGTTATTGCTATGGAAGCTATCCCTCTTGTCAACACCTGAACCAGACAGACTAGTTCTTCTAAGTTGATTTGGAAAAAGCCTAGGGTGTGGTGTGATCTCCATTGTCCTCAAATAGCTAGCTGACCTATTCATCCCACTACTAGGTCCAGGATCCCCCAGCTGGAATTATTTCTTTGAAATGGCCTCACTATCTTCAGAGGGTTACAGGTAATCTTATATGTGCCACCTACTGGGTCACTAGGTGCTCTTTGTGTATTTCTGTATGTGTGACTGATAACACAGTCTTGTGGTCAGCGGGCAAATTTGGCACAGTCTAAAGCTTAGGAGATGTTTTCTGCAGCCAGTCAGTTAGCCCAAGTTCAGAGCTGACTTCCAGCCCTCTTACACCGCTGAGCCTCTCTGCTTCTCGACCTATAACATAAAGATGTGAAGACTTCATGCCTAGCACATAATACACATTTAATAATGGAACATATTATCTTTATTAGCTAGACGTCTGAAATGAAAGATCAGTGGGAGTCAGTTCACAACCAGGAAGAAACGTAAGGGAAAGCAGGCAGAGATAAGAGTTATAAAGGAAAGAAAAAGGTTGTTAAACAAAGTTCCAGGAAGAAGAAGTACTCTCTCCGATGCTACGCAATCTTTTTTAGAGTCACATTATGTGTGAAATATTCCAACTGAGAAGAAATAGGTACTGAGAGATATAAGCTTCCTAACAAAACTGTAAGACCTATCCTCAAAACTGAATCTATGAACCACCGATTGCAAATCGACACAATCTTAGCATTGTTGTAGATGGAAGTACTCCCTCAGTCAGACACACAGACTTAAGAAAGCGTGACCAAGCAACATGATACAATTCAGTGTGTACTTTTCTCTACAATTTCATTCTTATGTAATTTTTAGAAACCTACAGTTAGGATATGCATAATCATTAATTACCTAACTCCTCCCATTTTTCATTTTGTTTTATAAAGATATTTTTACTGTTTTATTAAGCAAAATTATTGTCATAAGTAAAGTATCAAATTTAGAACTCATTTTTAAATTTAATGATTTCAAGTGAAACCTTAAATACTATGCCTAAAATGTTTATTGTCTCTACGGTCCTAATTCAAATCAACTGAGTTCATTCTTCTGCTCAAAAAAGTATTTGTTGCGGGAAAAAACTCAATAGCATTCTCTCATTCACAAAACTCTGTTAAAAATCTGGGCTCCATGACAGAGGAAGAACAAAAAAGCAAAATTACTAACATTAGAGCCAAAAGAGTTTCCCTTTCCTTTACAAAATTGCTTACTTTCCTCTGAGATTAATGGGCTGTCAGTGGGTTCTAGGCAATGACTAAAACCTTAAAATAAGGAAGGGTGACCCCTAGTGTTGGCCTTTAGAAACCAAATTCACGTAAAACCAGAAAGCTCCAAAGATGTGGGGAAGAATTCAATAGCACACGTTATAAGGCAAAAACAAATCAAAATACCTAATTCACTTACCTTAACTGTCTGTAGACACATAAAATCACTATCATTGAAGATATTACTAAAATCCTTTAGGAAAATCTTTCAAACAACCATTCACCTCCTGCACTCCCTTTCACTCATGGCAAGTGTACGAATCAGAAAAGAAAAAAATAAGAGGAAAAGGCACAAGCTTCACTTGAATGAGCAAAGAGAGAACCAACCAAGGAAAAAGGAAAACATTCACCTAAACATTAAGCCCAGCTGCACTGAAGATGACAAATTATACCGAAGCCACAGCATTAGGCCCACGTGAAGTATTGAGGAAGGAAATCTTGAGAGAATCATTTACTTCCGCACTAGTGTTTGCATAGAAAAATTCACCTTCCACAAACTCAAGGTCACCTGTCCTGCAGAAAAAGGGAAATAGTTTGACTTAAACACCTGTCACTTGTGACAAAATGAAGTGAAATGAGGGGTCAAAGGTGACTTACTGCCTCATGTGAACTCATTGTCACTCAACCAGAGGAAGATTTGGTGAAAAGAGGACATGCTGGGACAGGGAAATCTTATAAGTGAGGAGGAATTGTTTCTAGAGAAATAAATATAACATGTAAGAAAGCCATGAAGTTCTTTGCTGAGAAGTTTTATTGCCGTTATTTACAAAGGCTCTTGACTGGAGCTGGCTTGGCACCAGCACAGAGTAAGCAGAAGTTAGACATGTAATGGTCTCCTTTTGAGTTTCAGGTGCCACGTGACAGAAGATTGCCTCAGCAAAGTTTGTGCTGAGGACAGCTCTGCCACTTCCCTTCACTCCTATGGGCTTAACAAGGAAAAAATAAAAGAATGAGGGGAAAAACAAGGAATGAGAAGGAAACCAAATATGGTGATGAAATGGCCAATATAATATGGACCATAGAACTTAAAAGGACAAGAGAACTGCAGCTATCACCAGTGACTGCTGGTACCTCAGCCATCAGCCATCCAACACATTTGAACTAATTCTTAAGACACGGATTCCTTCTTTTGCTTTGTTCTAATGATTCCATGGAAAGACAGCCTTCTGCTCAGCGAGACATTCACAGCCAGCATTTTAAGCTTTCTGAGTGCCAGTTCTACCAGCAAACTATTTCTGTTAGTCATTTAAAACCCTCGAGCTTTATCAAAGTCCCTCAATTTTGTTCAAAGTGGATTTTCCTTTTGATTTTCACTTACATCTTCTGACTTTACCCTGTATGTGCCCCCTAACCTTTATCCAAAAAGATATCCCTTTTTTGTTTCACATAAATGGTTCCCCAGTAAACATCTGTTATCTAACTCATAACTATAAATTATTTAGATCACACACGCTAAATTATTTAAAATAATGCTTTGAAAGAATTGTATTTGTATTAACAAAAACAAGACTACTCTCTGAGATGACTTAGTACTAAAAGATTTATTTTGTTCCTTTTATCTCTGTGATTTTAAACATTTGGAAGAAAGTAAAATGCCCTTTCTTAATCTGTGTTTTCAATATTTTTATAAAAGGAATTCATTCAAACAGGTTGTCGCAAGTTTCAGTTGTCATTACGCCCCCGCAATCAGGGACTTTCAATTACAAGCAATGTATCTGTCATAAAATTTTTCATTTATTTAGCAAGAAGGTAATCTTTAATAGGTGCATACATAACTTCATTTTGTATGACTGATTTACCTGCCTACTGAAGCTCATTCTAGCAGAGCATTAGCACTCTCTGGGAACTTCCATTTCTTTTAAATCTGCATCAATTCCTTCCAGTGACTAATTTCCTAAGACACTGAAATGGCTTCTTTGAAATGCAGCTTTCAAAGTGCACAGAATCTTAGGAAGGAGCTTAAACATACATTTTGCTTTCTTTGCATATAACTCCTACACATAAGCATTGGGGGCCCCTAAGAGACATTGGGAAGGCGATCTTTCCTTACCAATTAATGATACAAAATAATACCCTACTTACACACACACATGTACTCCCAACACAAATGCACATGAAACGAAAGTAGTGAATACTCTGCTTTGGGAAGGTGGTGTGGAAGGAAGTGATGGTATTAACAGAATACATCTTGGGGATGGTGAGTCAATTTTATTAAAGATTTTGTGGAATAAATGCTTCATTTTATTTTATATTTGAAACCATAATTTCATATTAAAATAAACATATATTATGAGGTAGAACTCAACAATGCTTAAATTATAAACCATGGGGCTTCAAATAAATTTAGTATTTGCTGGGGTGTTTTAGGCTATTTTCCCAAGTCCTTTGGTTTATACAGATCTTATTTTTTATTTGGAATATCTCTATGGAAAGATTTGCAGTTAAATTCTTTGTTCAAATTTAGACCTCCTGGGAGAGATAACATGTAAAGTGTTAAAAGAAAAGTGTTTATCATATTCCATGTGAAAACTAAGGACAGCTGCCTGTATCGGAAAAAGAAAAAAGAAAACAAATGAAAGGTATATCAATGATCGATGGGAGAGCAATTTGACCGACCGAAGGTGAGGTCCATACCTAAGGGCTGTGGAATAGCTATGGGGAAAAATTGGGGAAGAATGGAGAGGACAATGCTTCTGGATGGAAACAGAGCATTTTATTTTATCATATGACTAGAAGGTAAAGCAACAAAAGGAAAGACTGTAATGTGGGAAAATCTCAAGGGTAAATGGCTGACATCACAGTTTTGCATAAGTGTGACTTTCCTTTAAAAATATAATTGAAACAAGAATTTTTTTCTTATTATATGAGTACAGTTGACACATAATGTTACATTAATTTCAGGTGTATGGTATAGCGATTTGACAAGTTTATACATTATGCTATGTTCACCACAAGTATAGCTGCCGTCTGTCACCATACAATGCTATCACTGACTGTATTCTTTATGTTTGCCTTTTATTTCTGACTTTTTATTCCATAAATGGAAGCCTGTATCTCCCACTCCTCTTCATCCATTTTATCTATTCCCCCCCACCACCCTCCCTTCTGGCAACCATGTTTGTTCTCTGGATTATCTCGGATTCTGCTTTTTGCTTGTTTATTCATTTGAGTTTTTTTAGATTCCACATATGAGGGAAATCATATGCTATACGTCTTTCTCTGTCTGACTTATTTCACTTGGCATAACACCCTCTAGGTCCATCCATGTTGTCACAAATGACACAATCTCATCCTTTGTTATAACAACATAATACGTATTATGTATGTGTATCTCACATCTTCCTCATCCATTTGTCTACTGATGGGATTAATATCCAATATATAGAAAAGAACTTCTACATCTCAACACCAAAAGAACAATCTGATTAAAAAATGAATAGAGGAACTGATAGATATTTTTCCAAAGAAGACATACAGATGACCAACAGACACATGAAAAGATGATCAGTACCACTGATCGCCTGGGTGGCTCAGCGTGTTAAGCCTCTGCTTTCGGCTCTTCGGCTCGGGTCATGATCTCAGGATCCTGGGATCGAGTCCCACATTGGGCTCTTGGCTCAGCAGGGAGCCTGTTCCTCCTCCTCTCTCTCTCTGCCTGCCTCTCTGCCTACTTGTGATCTCTCTCTGTCAAATAAATAAATAAAATCTTAAAAAAAAAAAAATGATCAGTACCACTAATGATCAGGGAAAAGCAAATCAAAAACATAATGAGATGTCACCTCATACCAGTCAGAATGGCTAGTATCAAGAAAGACAAGAAATAACAAGTATTGGCAAGGATATGGAAAAAAAGGAACACTCAGATACTGTTGGTGGGAATGTTAATTGGTATAGCCATTGTGAGAAATAGTTATGGGGGTTCCTCAAAAAATTGAAAAACAATTACCATATGGTCAAGTAATTACCCAAAGAAACAAGACTTTTAACACTAAAACTCCAAGTATATTCTGTTCTTAGTTCTACATAGTGAAACCATTTCAGCAATAATATAGATAAATATAAATTTTGTCGTAAAACTAGAAAGAAAAATACGTTGATTTGATTTACCCAAAGTTCCCAAACCATCTGGATTAAGGCAAGGAGAATCGTTTTAATTGACCAGGTAACATTAAAAGAGACCAATATGAAGTCTTATACTTAGGTCTAAATATTTGACTGCAGAAAGTATAGTATGGTTTACATGAAGTGAGAGTGAATCAGTTTCTAACACAGATCTGTCTCTAATTACTACATGGAAAGAGGCTGTGAGAAGCTAATTTTTCTGACTTTGACTTATCTCTATTGATCTATATCTCTCTGACTGTAATTCCAAGCTAAGTAACATGTTTATCCAATAGCCACTGTCAACCTATCTCTGATTTTCCCCAAGACCTGACTTATTTCAATTATCAAAAATTGTGTTCTTGTTGTTAAAAAAAGAACAAAAAACAGAATTAATGTTATAGAACTGTATGCAATAGGTAATAAAGCATTCTCAATGTCTGAGTTAACATTCGGATGTGTATCTTTTGAGATATTTTCCTCTGTATATCCAAATACATTTAAATATATAAATATGGATTTTTAGCAAAATGAGATGACATTAAACATAGTTTTCATTTGCTTTCTTCCCTTACTAAGATCCCTACCAATCAGTTAACATCTACCTCACTGCTAGATCAAAGACTGTGCACGTTATTCACCTACATATATGTAATGCCATATTACCCTCCTCAAAATACTGTAGCAAATAGCACTTCCACCAAGAGGGTCCAAATATGCTCATTTCTTTGCATATATTGATAAATTTAATTCAGATAAAATTTGAAATCATGATTACACTGAAATTGTATTTGAATTACACTCCATTTTAGGATTAACTTAAGGAAAATTGAGCTTTCCTATCCAGGAATATCGTATATGTTGCTATTTCTCACATCAGAAGTTCTCAATATAAGTATTTGGCTTTCTGTTTTTCTTAGTCCCATGAGAACACCAGTTTCTCTATCATGTCAGTACGGTTGTATTCCTAAAGTAAACTTTGATTTTTAAATCATATTTTATAAGTAGGATTTGTTGTGTTTGTGTGCATGTGTAAATGAGTTCTTTGTGTGATGGGTTTTGCTATCAGTATCATGCTGGTATCAATATAGCAATTTCCACTATGTCCTGTTTTATTTTTTTAAGATTTTTTTTTTTAATTTTTAAGTAATTCCACCCATCCAGCGTGGGTCTGAACTCACAACCCCAAGATCAAGAGTTAAACGCTCCATCAACTGAACCCCCACTCCTACCTTGTCCTGTTTTGGGAGCCAGTTTTTAAAAACATAAACATCTTATACAAGTTAAAAGAACTTGTTTATCAAATTAATCAAATCCCAGTATCTTTTCAAGTAGGAGTCTGTTCTATAATTGTTGGTCTGTTCAGGCTTCCTACTTTCTACAGGTAGAAGTTAGCAAAGTATATTTTCTTAAAGACAAATCTAATTCAGTTTTTCACAATTACTTTTTCAATTACTTATTTAAAATATTCTAACATTCCCTTCTCTAACCTTAATCAGAGCCCATTTTTTCATTATATTAACCACTGATATTTCAGATTCTTCCTGCATGTCAGGCACTGGATTCCTTCAAGCTAAGTAACATGTTGTTAGTTCAGGGTTGTGAGTTCAGACCCACGCTGGATGGGTGGGATTACTTAAAAATTTTAAAAAAAAAAATCTTAAAAAAATAAAACAGGACATAGTGGAAATTGCTATATTGATACCAGCATGATGATAGCAAAACCCATCACACAAAGAACTTCAACAGCTTTTGAGATAGGCATTGTATTTTTTCTCACCTTTCAGCAAAGAAACTGAGGAATCAATAAATATTGACCTGTCCAATATACAGAAAGCAAGTAGCCTATTGAGGGTCCAAGCTCAATGTTTATAGGTCCTTAACCTGGACAGTATAAAAATCTGGCACCTGTTAAGGCTCTTTTCATTGTAGATGTAACTTACTTTGTGAAAGGAAGAGGCATTCCCCGGACCTCTGTAGCATAGGTTCCAGGGTTAGGTCTTCTCTCTAAAAGAGAGGTCATCAAACTTTGGCTTACATATCTCCATAAAAACGTTTTTATAAGATACACTTGATATGTAACATTAGTTTCAGGTGTACAACATCATGATGTGATATTTGTAAAGAGTTTTTAAATTGAAAATTAAGATTTTACATTGTAAATCAAGTAATTACAAAAAGATAATTGTAGGTATATACTGTAAATATGGAACTTGAAAAATGAAATCATTCTATCACTTTAAAAGGTATCCAGGAAATCTAAATACCATCATGATATGACACCTGCCACAAACCATTTTTTTTAAAAGCTAAGTAAAACATTTTACATTATTCCTTTTTTTCCATTTTGTTATTTCACTTAATCCCATAAAATTTTATACCAAGGTGATATATATTTTTATGCTAAAGCATCTTCTATTAGCTTTTAATATTTTTTACAAGAAAACTACGCTTATAAGTTTAATGTTTAATTTTCTTTGACTTTGGGGTTTTTTTAAAATATTTTATTCTTTTAAAGATTTTATTTATTTATTTGACAGAGATCACAAGTAGGCAGAGAGTCAAGCAGAGAGAAAGAGAAGGAGGAGGAAGCAGGCTCTCTGCTGAGTGGAGAGCCCGATGTGGGAGCTCGATCCCAGGACCCTGAGATCATGACCTGAGCTGAAGGTAGAGGCTTTAACCCACTAAGCCACCCAGGCCCCCCATGACTCTGGGTTTCTAAGTGTTAAACGATTTTTTTAATCATAACCATATAATTACTAGTTGCTCTCAATTGATTTAAACAACAAATTTACAAGTTTGGGCAATTACCAATCATAAAATGTAAACTTTAATTAAAATTGCATTTCTTAGTGAAAGGGATGAGACTAAAGGTTTTCTGTATTTTTTTCCATTTTATTAGTTATTATGTTATTATTATTATTATTTATTATTTTATTATTTAATAAATTCAGTGATGAGTGTTATTATTAGTCAAATGAGATAGGGCTCAACTTTCATATTATCCCTATTTTCATTTGCATAGATATAAGTGCTGAGAAAGCTTATTCACATACATTCCTAACTGGTCTAAGAAGGAGTTTTGGTACAGTGAAGTTATCTATTTCTTTGAACTCATTATTGGTTATATGACAAAAATGACTTACTGATATATCTTTAAAAATTATTTTTAATGATTTATGAATGGAAATTCTATTAGATTTTCCTTAAATTTTGTTTAGTTCAATGAAAAAGTAATTCCCTGATTTGCAAGAGCATTTGTTATCCAATTATTAGGTATTTACTTTCTCAAAACCAGCATTAATATTTCTGAAGTACTTTGCTTGGCACTTTGGTGGTTTTTACACATTGGCGCAGTTCATCACTGAATGAGGTATATGTCTTTCTTTTTTGTAAAAGAAAAAGGCTATTATGAAAATAAAAATGGGGAAAGCATAATGCTCAGTCTCTCTCAAAACTGTATTTTTTTTTAAGATTTTATGTTTAAGTTTTTTAAAGTAAACTCTATGCCCAATATGGGGCTCAAATTCATTATCCCAAGATCAAGAGTTATGTTCCACAGACTGAGCCAAGTGCCCCATACCTCTCATAATTTTAAATGCTAAATTTCCAGGAGGGGAGAAAAAAACATAAATGGCCCAGGGGAGTTTTCTAGTCCTTGCTCAATGAAAGGCAGCACAAGCCACGGACAAGGCCACCAAGAATTGATCACTGTATGGTGGAGGCCAATCCTAGAAAAGGTGGAATTGTAAGGTGGGCAAGCCTCACAAAAGTTACCTGTAACAGGAGTTAATGTGTCTTCTTCAAGCTTTCCAATTTTCTCCTTCTCACTTGTCCTTTCTGGGAACCAGTTTTTAGTCTTCTTTTCTTTATATTTAATTCCTACTTATTTCTTTCTCCGTCCTTCCCACCTAAATTATGTTATCCTACTTTCTTAATCTGACTCTTGCTTAGCTAAATGTTCAGTTCACTTTCAACACTTTAAATAGATGCTTTTATTATTATGAATTAATCCCCAAGTTCCACTTTGCCTGTGTCTTTTAGGTTTCAATACATAGTAATGTCATTAATGTCTTCTGGAATTTCAGTTGATTTGCAATATCAAAACCCATTTAAGAAAGTATTTTTACAGCTTCCTTTCAGCTGAAACCAATAAATAGCTTCCCTGCTTCTTCTGTACTTGTCTGTTGTCAAATCTCAACAGACTATCCATAACAGTCATTTTAAAATGTGAATAGTTCATAGCATGGTCTGCTCGAAATCCTACAAAAGATTTTCAATAAGTTGAGAATAACTGCTAAACTCTTTACCATGGCTTAGGTCACTCTCCTTTTTTAGCCATATACCTCCCTGGCAGCCCCACTCCCATGACCTCATCTGCAGTCTCCTCAGCAGACCACACTGGCCACCCTGCTTCTCCAAGAGCACAGCAAGCTTGCTGTCACATGAAGGACTTTTCACAATTGTGGTTTGTTTTACCTGGGATATTCCTTCTCCAGATCTTCATCCAACATGCTCAATTGTTTCATTCATGTTTCTGTTAGAATATGACCCCTTTAGGGACAGCTTTAACATTCCCTTTGTTATTTGTACTCAAAAGAGGAGTGGAAAAGAGATGAGGGGTGTCCATATATAATATTATTTATACATAAAATGTGTCTGGGAGCAGAGAAATGGGTAGTCACTGAGGAACAGAGGCTTCATATACCATGTGACTAAATCATCTAGTTCAGACTATTTTAAAAGACTACATAATGCTATTTTAAAAAGGGGGGAAGATTAATAGAGAAGTAAAAACATTTGTTGGCTCATAGAGTTTGGGTAGATTTATGTAAGTGATGGGAGAGAAGAAGGCATTCCAGGAGACTTAAATGGCATGCATAGGAGCATAGAAGTAAGAGAAAAATACGGAACATGCTACTGAATATTTTATGCAAATTTTTATCTTCAGGGCCTAGTTTACTAGAGACAAAAAATATACCTGTCTCAGTAGGGCAGTGGAAGCTTGTTAAGGAATAATGGAAAATAATATTGCCTAGGAAGAGCAGAAACAGATGGAGGATTTTAAAATTCAGGGGAGAAGTTTAGCTTTGTTCTGCTAGGAAAACAACAAGCCATTGAAGGTTCTTGAACAAGGGAATGATATGGCCAAATGAGTGTTTAAGGAGGATTTTTCTACATCCTGGTAATGAATGGATGAATAGAGTTAAAGGCTGGAGGCAAGGCAGCCAAGTAGGCGGTACTTAACAGTTTATTCTCAAAGGAGACCAGGGCCTGATGAGGACAGTGGCTTTGGGTTACAGGGGAAAATAATAAAGATAAGAGGTTTTTTCTTAATCAACAGAATTTGGAAAGTATCTGTATTTGAGAAATGGAGAACTGATATCAAGGTTAATTTGATCAACAATCAAGGCTTTTTATGTATAAGTTGCTCTATTATTCATGTTTGTTTATGTAACTGATGTTTGTTCATCTAATGAACAAAATGTGAAGATATATAAAACCTGATTCCTCTGTTCAAGTGTTCATTTTAGTCATTGTTTATATTTTACCAATAATCTTAGCTTATGAATATCCTTACAGAAAAATTGGTATCATCCCACAAATATTTATTTACATCATAACCCATCCCACTTTGTAGCACAGGTAATAAAAGTACTATGAGTTTAGCTATCATGACCAGGTCATAGTACTATAAAGCCAAAGGGTACAAAACTGGTAACTAGATTTTCAAATCTCACATTGGGCATATTTTCATAATATTATGCTATAGCAGATGAGTTAGCCAGTAACTTTTGGAGCAATTATGGTGTCCCAGCTATGTGCAATATCTCATTTAATAATTTTAAACATCACACAAATGAGACATTGTTATTATTGACATTGTCCACCACTATGGAACAATGAAGCTTCAGAAAGTTAAGTGACTTGCAACAAAGTCATCTGGCTTGTAGGTAGCACCATGAGGATTGGAGCAGGCCTGGCTGACCCAAGATCTTGAGCTCTGACAGCCACATTGTTCAGCAATATCAGGACGGGGGCAAACAAGTGCCACAGAAGAGAGTTATGAGCCATTCCTGGGAATGTTAGGATAGCATGAAGGAATAAATGTTTGAATGAGCTTTTAAAGGATGAGTTGATAGGTAACAGAAAAGGCCACTGTGATCATGTGGGGCAATGAGAAATACATCTTTATTCTGCATCCCTGGTTCCTGGAACAGAGCTCCTAAAATCCTTGGAATTTCCTGAATGCTAGTGTGAGAGGGGTATCCTGTGATTTATAATAAGCCCCTTTCAATGATATCTGTATTCATGTGAAGAAAGACTCTTGATGACTCTTAGTGGGCCCCTAAATAGCTTCAGAATGGTGGCTGGTTGCCAGAGTAACCAACAATATGATTAGAGGGTTGGAAACTACCTTCAGCCCCATTCCCTGACCTCTCTTCAAAAGGATGAGGGACTGGAAAATGATTCAAGCACCAATGGCAATGATTTAATCAATAATACCTATGCAATGGAGTCCTCATAAAAACTCTAAATGGAAGGGTTTAGAGCACTTCCACATTGGTGAATGTATACACATGCCAGGAGGGTGGGGCATCCCAAACTCCTTGGGGACCCTACTCTGTGTGCCTCTTTATCTGGCCATTCATTTGTATTCTTTAAAATATCCTTTATATCCCAGGAATATAGAGTATTATATACTGGAATATCACTTCCTCCTTGATAGCACCTTCTTCTTTGGTGTTGGAGTATGGGAGCAACAGTGGAGGAGGAAGAGTAAACATCTTCTTACCTAACAACCAGCAGCTGTGTTCTCTGCTGTTTTTCCTGCCAGGGTTGTGTGTGTGTGTGCGCGCACATGCACACATACATATATACATATATCCTTCATAATAAACTGGTAATAATTAGTAAAGTGTTTTCCTGAGTTCTGTGAGCCATTATAACAACCTGAGGAGGGACTTGTAAGAACCTTTTATCTGTAGTCATGTTGAAGAAAAATGTGAGTAACCTGAGAACCCTTTACATATGATTGTCATTTGTAGTGGAGGGACAATCTTGTGGGACTGGGCCCTTAATCTGTGAGATCTGCATTAACTCCAGGTACTTAGTGTTTTAATTGAATTAGATTGTAGGACACTCAGTTGAGTCCACAGAGAATGGGAGAACCGTTTGGTGCAGAAAACCCACAGATAATGTCAGGAGTCCTGTGGGTAGAAATGAATCATAGTTGGGATGAAGAGATGATGATCCAGATTAATCCCATTGGAAGCCCCAACTATTTGAAAGGGAACATAACTCCAGATTTTGAACTAAATGACTTGGCTAGTAGTTATATTTTTAATTCCAACAGGGATGTTGGGGAGGGAGGACACTGGACAGGAAAAAGATTATAATTTTAATCCTGAATATGTTACTGCTTTGTATTGAATGCCTAAGTGCCATATATAGCTAGTTAAGTTTTGGAATGTGGCCAGGTAGTTTAAAGCTGAAAAATATAAATCTTATAGTCTGTAAAATGAGTGTAAGATCTACCGCACAGATTTGTACTGGGGATTAAATATAATTATCTAAGCAAAAACCCTTTGAAAAGAGGAAGAAATTGTTACTTTAAGATTATTTTACACAGAAGGGAGAGTTGCATTCCTGGAGGATATGAGATCCCTGACATGTAGTAAGTATTTAATACCAAGAGAAGAGGAGTGAATAAGAATATTTGAAAAAGACAGCATTTAAAAGATAGGAAGAGAAGAAGAATTTGAGTATTGCAGAGCTTTCCTAGAAATTGAGAAAGAGGGGCACCTGAGTAGCTCAGTGGGTTAAAGCCTCTGCTTTGGCTCAGGTCATGATCCCAAGGTCCTAGGATCGAGCCCCGCATTGGGCTCTCTGCTTGGCAGGGAGCCTGCTTCCTCCTCTCTCTGTCTGCCTGCCTCTCTGCCTACTTGTGATCTCTGCCTGTCAAATAAATAAATAAATAAATCTTAAAAAAAAAAAAAAAGAAATTGAGAAAGAGCAATTTTCAGGGGTGAAATGTATTAAAGAATTAAGTAGATTGAGAATGAATATATGCCAGTTAGAGCTGACAATAGAATGGGAAGAAAAGAAAACAATTAAATGAATTTAAGGTCACATAGAGATGAAAGCAACATTGAAGATGTTTTGCAATAAAGGGAAAGAAGGAAAGAAGACAGTAGCAAGAGAGGGAGGCGAGAATAAATGCGTATGTTAAGCAGGGTGTAAGATTCTAGACTAGAAAAGAATATCTATAAGAATAATACCCATTCTGAAACAGAAAGAGCTAGGTCAAGGACAAAGAGCCAAGTTGGTTTTATAATAGAATCATCTCTTTCTCTAAAACTGAAGCAAATCACAAACTGACAAGCTGAAAAAGTGCCCTGAATCTCTGAATGTTTTCAGATTAAGTAGGAAGAATAATCATTTGTGAGGAATAGGATGAAGCCTGAGGAAAGGGGGAATATGGAATTAGAAAAATAAGGGGAAAGATAAAACCTCCTTGGCAGCTACTCTTGGGAATATTTAGCTAGAGACCCAGTAAGAGACACATTTAAAAGGAAGAGCTATGAACTCAGTTAAAATTAGCATGAAATTGTGGTGAACCTGATCTGAGCAATGCCTGGTTCTGTCCGCATGGAGTTGTGTGGCTAGGAGTCAGAATCAGATAACAGAGGCAGAGTAGAACCCTGGTAAAGCAGAGAATCAAAAGTGTTCAACCCATTTTTTTTCTTGCAAATAATACATTGAAGTTAAGGTCCAGATTTCTATACCTCAGCTTCATTATGAGATAGATAAACCAGTTTCAGGATCATTCTTGGACCAAGTCCCATTCTTTTAATATCATTGCAGTGGAAAAATGATTTCCAAGATCTCTAAGCAATAATCTCATCAGTGAAATTTTAAAAATCTCATTCATAAATCAATTACTCCCGGTGAAGGTGATCTTTGAAGACTATGTTTAATAACCACTTGGAGAAATTAATTATGATATCTTTATATTTGCAGTCCCAAAGCTGGAACCTTGAGAAAGGTATTATAGGGGGCACCTGGGTGGCTCAGTTGGTTAAGCCTCTGCCTTTGGCTCAGGTCATGATCCCAGGGTCCTGGGATTGAGTCCTGCATCGGTTTCCCTGCTCAGCGGGGAGACTGCCTTTCCCTCTCCCTCTTCCCCTCCTCCCTGCTCTCTCTCTCAAATAAATAAAAATCTTAAAAAAAAAAAAGTATTATAGGGAGGTCTACATGTGACTATATTTCAAGTTAAAATAAGTCAATAAAGAGATTTCTAGTATAAAATTTTAAGGAAAGAATATGACCACAGAGATTCTGAACTATTTACAGCAGCTTTATTTACAAACTATGTAGAATTTATATAAAGTGTTAAGCAAAGAGAAAGATAATAAATTCAAATTTATATTTCATATTTTCTTAGAATAAAAACTTATCTAATACACACACACAAACACACACACATCTTGAGCCTGCAAAACTATATGGAAGATCACTGACATTCCAAAATTCTTTCCAGAGTGGAAATATCTTATTTGTAGCAAAAAGTAATTTTGATAGAATAAAAAAAGAAAAGAAACAAAGAATTGAGAAGGGAAAGAAGAATTTAAAAAGGAAAACAAAGGAAAAACCAAATATTAAAAATTACAATCTAAAAACCTTATAACACTTGCCAAATACAAGTGTTGGCTATGACATTTCTCTCATTTCTAATTTTTTTTTCTCAATTTTAGTTTGTTTGGGAGTAGTTTGCAAATAGTCTCACATTTTCCTACACTATACCTATGTTCCCATTAGAGTCAGAAGAAAAAATGCTTTGAGTATAACAAATTATCCTTCAAAGATAGACTTTGGGAATTTACTAGCCGCTAGTAAAAACTGGTGAATTTATACAGCACAAATATTAACCATGAAATTCTTTAAATCAGTCATAGTTCTAAAGTTTGAAGCCTTGTAAAACATCAGCTAAGAATAGTATCTTATTCAATTGTCATACTTATTTTATTTTACATACAAATAGAGAAATATTTCCTAAAGTAAAACAAAGCAAAACAATACAAAAAAACCCTGTAACAGAAGAAACAAACCATGACATTGGATTTTAAAAAGTCGCAGAATGTAACGGAAGCTTTCTGTACCAATTATTATGAGTCCAATATTTCTTTTTAATCTCAGTAAAATCAAATATTCTAATTTAATAGCTTCCAGATAACTAGCTTATTAGCAAATGATATAAAAGTAAAAAGCTCCAGGCATACCCACAAGCCTTCTCAAATAATACTTTACTTTTAGAAGGCTATTAACTCTGACCCAGATGTAGTTTTCCATCCAAATAAATGAATCACCTCCTACCATTTTCGGCTTTTAAAAAAATAAGAATAAATTAAATCTGCACCCAGAAATGACAATGAAGCTTGTTTGTATTATAACAAGCCTACTCCTTGATTATGAAGTCTGATAGCCTTTAAGCTGTTGATATATGTTTTTAATCACATCAGCATTAAATTTTAAACAGGAAATTTCTTTGTTTTATTTTATTTTTACATCTTTTCATGCACATAAGTTTTAGGGGATTGGCTGTTGGTAATTTAATAACTTTAAACTTGTGGTTAAATAGCCATGATTTACGAAGACCACAAAATACAGGCACACACTTGCAAAAGCCACAGCTAAAGGAAAGCATATTTGTAAATATAAAGTTCTTACCCTTAAGGTTCTATTTCTCTCTCTCTTTTTTTTTAAAGATTTATCTATTTATTTATTTGACAGACAGAGATCACAAGTAGGCAGAGAGGCAGGCAGGGAGAGAAAGGAGGAAGCAGGCTCACCTCCAAGCAGAGAGCCCGATGCGGGACTCGATCCCAGGCCTCTGGGATCATGACCCGAGCGGAAGGCAGAGGCCCTAACCCACTGAGCCACCCAGGTGCCCCTAGATTTTATTTCTCTTAATCCTTCTTTCCTTCTTACTTCCTTTTTGCTTTTTTTCCTCTGTATGAACAGTTTGCATCTCTCCTGGCCTAATACATGGTCTTCTCCACCTTCACATCACTAGATTGTGACTCATCTTGTCATAGAGCTTGGTATGTTAAACAGCAAAATTCCACTTGCATGTCTATTGGCTAAAGTAAAGAAGGGTGGGTAGGAGAAAGAGCAGCTCAGAAGACACTGCTGCTGGCACCTGGTGTAAAAAGCTATTACTCAAATGAGTCACCAGTGTTATCCCTATGTCCAGCTCTTGGATCATGACTTACAGTCAGCATGTTCTTGTTTGTCGCACTTGTCAGTATTTAGAATTTCATCTGTCACTGAACAAGAGTTACACGTGAATTTATTTTATCTTCAAATTATACCATACACTCATACCCTGCTCTATTTCAAAGACCACTTCAAATAGAGATTATACTTAACTAATTAATTTATTTTTTGTTTAGAGAACAAGAGAGTACGTGCATATGAGTGGGATGGGGAGAGGGGAAGAGGGAGACAGAGAGAGAGAGAAAAAATCCTAAGCACACTCTCTTGCATGCAGTGCCCCACCCACATGGGTCTCTATCCTACAACCCTAAGACCATGACCTAAGCAAAAATCAAGACTCAGAAGCTCTATTGACTGAGCCACCCATGCACCCCTGGGATTATACTTTAAATGCTGATTCCCTGTGTATAACCAAGTTCAGTCTGTTCAGTTTTTTCATTTCATTTTTGTTTCCATGGTAAAATCTTGTTATCTGATCAAAATATACAAGGTCCTAAAAGAAATTCATACAGTCTGGTGAGGTTGCAAGTTGAAATAACTTTCAATTATACCTTTCATAATCTACCTTTCATAATCTTCCTTTCATAAAAGGGAAGTCAGGCATCTGTTGAGCTACACATTCTTTTTGTCCAGTTACTTAAGATGAATTTCATACTACATCCCTCACCCAAGGAAAGATACCCAAAGGAAAGGATCATTAGTACCTTTCACCCTTCTTTCAAATGCCAGGGAACCTGGGTCCCATCATGACCACTCTGCTGTCTTGTCCATTTCCTTCAGGTACACATGCAGGAATACTTCATACTTGGACATAGTTGTGGCAGCTGGTTTCCTCTCCAAGCTTCTGTTGTTCTTAATTGCCCTTCCATATAAGTTAGGCTTATACTATCTGGGCCACATGGGCCAGATCAGCCACATAAATGGGGCAACCATGAATTTTACTCTTTCCCTTACTTGTTCAATTGAAGATAAGGAAGTGGGGAGTGGAGGTGATTGTTTTTGTTGAAATATAAAAATACTTATATTCTTTTAAATTTAATTTATGGCCTAAAAGTAATAATATATACAAGGGAAGGATTCTGAAAAATATTTGAAAGAAGACCGCTCAAATGCTAAAATTTTTTATTCCTCTTAAAAAAACTTAAAGCATTAGAAAAATATATAATTCTATGAAAATTTACTTTTTCTCTCATATTATATCTTTCTAAGACCCACAACAGATAATTTATTTTTCTGAATTTAATTTCCAATCAATACATCCTTTATTTTATAAGCTGTGCTCTGGGTAACATATTAAAATCCACAAAGTTTGGTAGTCAAACAGACTCCAGAATAATTGAAAGAAAAATCAAATTAGTTTCTCTATGTCGTGTTGACCAAAAGTTATATATGTTTCGCTAATAATAGACACACACACACACACACTTAAGGTATTTTTTTTTAATTATTTATCCATTTGACAGACATAGATTACAAGTAGGCAGAGTGGCAGGCAGAGAGAGAGGAAGGGAAGCAGGCTCCCTGCCAAGCAGAGAGCCCTATGCTGGGCTTGATCCCAGGAAAGCGGGATCATGACCTGAGTGGAAGGCAGAAGCCCTAACCCACTGAGCCACCCAGGCGCCCCAGGTATTCATTTTAATAAACTGCTGAAAGAAAAATTGATAATATATAAAGAATTTTTTTTTAATTTTTATTTATTTGACAGACAGAGATCACAAGTAGGCAGAGAGGCAGACAGAGAGAGAGGGGGAAAGCAGGCTCCCTGCTGAGCAGAGAGCCCGATGCGGGGCTCAATCCCAGGACCCTGGGACCATGACCTGAGCTGAAGGCAGAGGCTTTTACCCACTGAGCCACCCAGGTGCCCCTAAAGAATTTTTAAAATAATAAAAATACTAATAATTGCTTAAACAAGCAAAGGTCCTGAATAGATACTTTTCCAAGAAAATATACAAATGGCCAAAAAGCATCAAGAAGTTGTTCAACATCATCAGGGCAATACATATCAAAGTCACAATAAGATACCCTTTACCCACACTAGGATGACCACAACCAAAAAGACAGACAATATAAGTGTTGGCAAGGTAGCATAGAAATCAGAACATCCATACACCACTAGTAGGAATATAAAATGGCACAACCTCTTTGGAAAACAGTCTGGCAAATCCTCAAATGATTATTCATAGAGTTACCATATAATCTAGCAATTCCACTCTTAAGTAAAAATATATACCCACTTAAAAACTGTACAGGAATGCTCATAGCAGCATTATTCATAATAGTCAAAGGATGGAAACAACTTAACTGCCCTTCAACTGATGAACAATAATATGTAAACCTGTATAAGAAAATCTTATTTGGTATAAAAAGGCATTAAACCTTTTCTCTGCCAACATAGTGTGTGAAATTGACTGTTCTTTGCCATGTCTTCTCAAAAGACTTTCAGGGTAAAATGATTTCTTGCCAAGAAACAAAAATAGAATCACCCCATTCCTCAATAGATTTAGATGAAAAGCTATAGTAAAATCAGTCACAACTCCATAAAGAGGCATTGGATAAGAACCAAGCTGGGTCTATAAGGGCTCACACATGAAATGGCACACATATATACTGATGCTTCATGAAGGTCAAGTGCTTATATCCTATCACTCTATAAATATCACTACTACCTGAACAATTGATATGTTTTATTGGGGAAATGATTTTTCTATATTACTATGTTTCTGCACCAGTGGGTTGGTTCATTAATAAATATGTGAGAACTTTGGAAAAAAATTTGAAAATAATTTTTTAAAAAAGCAATGAAGTACTGATACATACTACAATGTGGATGACCTTGAAAACATTATGCTAAGAGAAAGAAACTAATCACAAATTGGTTGATTGATTATCTGATTGTGATTTTGAAATGTCCAGAATAGGCAAATCCATAAAAAAAGAAGGTAAATTAGTAGTCGCCTAACACTGGGGCAGTAGGACGGTAGCTGAGAGGAAGTAGGAAGTAAAGGAGAAGGGGATTTCCTTCTGGGGTGATGAAAATGTTCTAAAATTAATTGCAGCAATGGTTACGTACTCTGAATATGTAGAAGACGTTGCATTTTACACCGTAAGTGGGTGAATTCTATGTCAATAAAGCTACTACCAAAAAAAAAAAAAATGTTAATCACTGCTGAAAATAACACATCACTTTTAGTAGTCCCCAAAAGGGACCTGGCATGTTAAGTCACACCAAATAAATAACACTGTCATTCCAGCACTAATAGCACCAATGTGGTGAACAATCCTTCTGCTTCCAAAAGAAAACCAAAAGCTGACCTCTAAAACAACTAAAACCAGTCTTGAGGTTATTTTCTTGCTCTCCTAAATAAATATGAATTTTGGAAAAAGCTTTAGCTGGGTTACCTTTCTTCCAATGAAATCCAACAGGCACTTTAGACTTTAACCCAGAGAGTATCTGCAGTAGCAGAAATCCAGAAACGATGGTAATATAGCTGTCCTCCGTTTGTAAATGTGCCTTCAAACCAGTGTTATCCAGCTCAGATGCAGCATTTTAGGGTACAGACTAAGACCAGAAACAGGCACCTATTTATTAAACATATATTTAATAACGTAAATTTTTAAAACTAATTGCTATAAAGTTCCCTTAGCCTGTTTTCTGAGTTTCTTGCCTGCATGAGGAAGCATTCTGTTTAGTTTATGACTATTAAAAAGAGTTTTTTATTTGAAGTATTTAATATGTGGTTTGCTTTTCTTATTATATAGAGTAATGCTATATGAGTTTCCTTCATCCATGAAAAATCACAGTTTTATAATTTATGATAAAGTGAAGCAAAATTCAGCAAAACCAGAAAGAATTTGTTTATTCTTAAGAAATACTAAGTAAAGATATCAAAGTTATAATTTACTTTATACTGTATACAATTTATTATGATAGGCATCAACTCATAAAGGACTCCATTAGACACATATTGTTTTACCTTAAAACTATGAGTTAATTTAAGTGATTAAAACAACCTAAAAGAAAATTTAAAATTTTCACTATGTGTAGTGTCAACCCTTATCAAATTACATTGAATTTATCCATCAACATAAAACTTGAACATGATATCTATCTTCTAGTAACCTACAATTTACTTATCAATAATATTTCATGCGAGTCAGACTTTGAAACAGCTTAAAAAGTATTTGGTCAAAAAAAAATCCAGTTCCTTATAATTTTGATATAAACAACTAAAGCTCATTTTAAGTCATATTTTTGAGATGTGTAATAGCAGAGATCTGAATGTGATTTCAATGTGATAATTGAAAGAGTATTGTACAAATTCTTGTACAAAGTTACAAGTATCTATAGAAATTTTAGTACTTGTTAAAAAGGAACTATAGTTTTTAGATGTCTGTGAATTTATTTAAATAACAATCTTTCTCCTTAAGAAATAATATAGGCTTTTTATTTTTATGCATTATGTACAATAAAAGAAAGAAGCACTGTGTGGTGATGTGGTTGAAAGGTTATTATTACTCCAATGATAGAAACAAAAGTATATTATCACTTGGATGATGTCAATGAAAGGGTATCATTACTTTTTCTGAGGAGAACATTCTGGTAAGTAAACACACAAGTGCAGTATTTATTACATTTTATTCTATGTGTGTCTCCAAGGAAATCAGAAAGAAATGCAATTAGTTTGTGATATTGGGGGAAAAATATCTTTGGTTTCATTTGTTCAACAAAAAGATCTCTGAATCAATTATACTTTCATCAGATTTCCCTTCACATTATAACATTATATTTTGCCAACCACCCTTTACTTTTCACACATATCTCAAGGTTAGCTTGCTACAGAGAAAGAAAATAGAAATCCCAATTCTGAAAAAAAAGTACTTAAAACTTTCAATGTTAACTCCATCCATGGTTATATATATCAGACTCCTGTATATCGCATCCTTATGTCTCCAAAAATAAGCATGTTTTCCTAAGAAATGTCATTATAATATCCAAATAAATTAATCTTTCCCAAATGTTAGATTATTATAAACTAAAATTAAGCAAATTTGCTATGTAAACTACTAACTTCTTAGAAACTACTGCTCATTGTGCTCTGCATTAGTCCAAGTGAACTGTCAGGCCTAGAGACATTTAAATACCACTAATGATGCTATAGATTCAACAGATCACACCTGAAGGAATATAGCTTAAATGTAAAGAATCATTTTTTAAATATGAAAGTTAGCAGCTGAATCTTAATACATGTGCACATTAATGTTTTTCTCACCAAACTTTTTCTCTCCAAATCTAAGAAGTACCAATCAAAGAATAATAATAATTATTATCATAATAATAATTATATAGGAAACTACAAACTCCAAAGAATATGCATGTCTTATCTCTGTCATCAGTCTGGTATCTAGAATAAAATATAAAGTCTCTCCATAGATGAAGCTTTCATCATGAACATCAAGGACGATCCAGCTGGGCATGCTGGCTAATTGACATTTTCCAGTTGCCTATTGTTGCTCCCATTAAGTTGAGAAATGTCTATGTAAATAATGGTCAGAAAAAACACATACTTCAATTTACAGTCTTTCAGATGCTATTCAATTAGCATATTGGTGGTTGGATCAATTCAGAATAATCACTTTTTTTTTTAGTTCCTTTTTTGGAGATTTCTTCTTTTGAACTTTTCTCCTCACCCATAACTGATCATTTAACTCTTCTCTTTTTCCTTCTTCACAGAAATCTGTCCTTGTTATTTTGATGTCTTTATCTTTTACAGAGTGTCGTTCTACTTGTTTTCAGTTCTCTAGGATAAAGGTCATGACTGTTGCCTGTCCTGATTTTAGAATAAGTCTATCCTCGGGTTTCATCATAAGCTTTGAAAATGGACCATCATTCACCACAATTATAGCAAGAATGAACTCCCAACTTTCCCAACCACTTCTTTAGCTACTTATCAAATATGTGTGCATAACAGGTGCTACATATTTTTAAACAATTTTTTAAGGATTTTATTTATTTATTTGAGACAGAGACAGACAGAGAGAGAGAGAGAGCATGAGCAAGGGGAGAGGCTGAGGGAGAGGGAGAAGCAGACTCCCTGCTGAGCCAGGAGCCTGATGTGGGGCTCAATCCCAGGACACTGGGACCATGACCTTAGCCAAAGGCAGACACTTAACCAACTGAGCCACGTAGGCACCCCAATAGGTGCAAAATTCTTTAGGATTATAGGGCACTTACACAGTCAGCACTGCATATGCCTTAGCTCATTTAATCCTTCCAACTACTCTATGAGGTATATACTACTACAATTCTTATTTTACACATAAGTAAACTGAGATATAGAGATGAAGTAAACA
Source organism: Mustela lutreola (assembly GCF_030435805.1). Taxonomy (NCBI): domain Eukaryota; kingdom Metazoa; phylum Chordata; class Mammalia; order Carnivora; family Mustelidae; genus Mustela; species Mustela lutreola. The sequence goes on from NC_081295.1 coordinate 72,421,102, forward strand.
TAACCTACTCACAGAATCGCTCTAAGGCAGAACTGGGATTTAAAACTAAGTTGCCATCCAAATGTTTCTAAAACTACCATATTGCTACCATTTATCAGTCTTCCAAGCCCTCATGAAGCTAAAAAATCATACCTGTAGAATAAATATGGACTTGAAAGTAAATTATGATCTCTTTTATTATTTAGGGTTGTAAAGCACCAAGGGAAGAAATTAATGTCTATTGAAAGTGATTTAAATTAGCATTGGACCAAAGGGCCCAACATAAACAATTCTGGAGTCAAATTAAAATGCAAATAAACAGCACTATTCTGGCTTCCCTTTGGCTATGATCATACATGCTTAAAATACACAATATCTATGCACTACTAAGTGTTGAACATTGTGGTGTGGGCACTAAATTAAATTTTCTCTCTCTCTTCAAGAGCTAAACAATTCAGAAATAGAAGAAGGTATCAAAGAGATGGATATCAAAATACCAGCATTGCTGTTCGCAATGCTAGATTGGAGGATTCATTTTAAACATATAACTCCATGGGCTTCCTGATGCTCACACCTAACTGCAGGTTTTGAGACACCCCTCCAAAGGATAATTTAAATCTATGGGAATAGACAATCCTACCCAGACAGCTGGACGCAGGATACTTCAAACACTTAGTGTGTTGCAAAGATAGAATCCACATAGGTGAGTGACTTTTAACAACCAGCAATATGGAGCAATGGTATTCCACACTTGCCACTTGCCATCAGATGGTTCTTTTTGCCAAAGGAAAGATAGAGTAAGAAGTGGAGAGAGTTACTCAAGATAATATATATATTTTTTTCTATCCTTGAAATTCCTGCAATGCATATCAGGTACAAAATAGCAAATTCAAGTACATTTTCAGACCATATTCTTTTATAAAAATATGATATATATTACATAATACACATACTTATATAAAACACATCCTGTGTCTGTGTGTATGCGTGTATATATATACACACACTTCAAGAAACATTTTAGAATAAATTATTTTTGCAGATTATGCAAATAAATCTTTATTTAAGTGATTGCAACATAATGACATCTAAATGGTAGAAAACAGCTGACTTGCCTGACTTCTATCTAGACATATGTGTTAGAAAGACTCATGCATTTTAAGTAGTGTGTGCCATAGCAGCATATAATATAATAGTATCAGGATAACCAATTTTTTTAAATAATTCTCTCTTATATGTATATGTTTAGTTATTTTGTTGGTAACAAAAACAGTATATTGTTGTTGTTGTTGAGCACCAGGTGGCATAATGAAGAATAGTAAGTAGTACTTAAAAGATTTTCATTCTATATGAAGACTTTGGTAGCATTTAAAACCCACATTTTTGTACATTTTGTAAAACCTACGTTTAAAACATTTCAGCTCACATACCCTAATAAGAACGTTCTTCTACTATCACAATGGAAAAAACTAATAATTTCAATGTCATCTCATTAGGTTGTTACCCAGATTTCCCCAATTACACTTAAAAAATATTTCATCATTTTTTTAAAACTCCAATATCCATTTAAAAATTCATATATTGCAAGAAAGATTCTTATGTCTCTGAAATCACTTTTATTTTTTATTTTTTTATAATTTTTTGATTTTTTCTTATTAATACATAATGTATTATTAGCCCCAGGGGTACAGATCTGTGAATCGCCAGGTTTACACACTTCACAGCACTCACCATAGCATGTACCTTCCCCAGTGTTCATAACCCCACCACCCTCTCCTTACCCCCTTTCCCCTGGCAACCTTCGGTTTCTTTTATGAGATTAAGAATTCTCATGGGGGACACCTGGGTGGCTCAGTTGGTTAAGAGCTGCCTTCGGCTCAGGTCATGATCTCTGTGTCCTGGGATCGGGCTCCCACATCGGGCTCCTTGCTCAGCGAGGAGCCTGCTTCTCCCTCTGCCTCTGCCTGCCATTCTGTCGGCCTGTGCTAGCTCTCCCCCCCCCCCTCTGATAAATAAATAAAATCTTTAAAAAAAAAAACAAAAGAATTTCTCATGGTTTCTCTCCCCCCTTCCCAGATCCAGTCTTGTTTCATTTACTCTTTTCCTACCCTCCAAACCCCCAACATTGCATATCAACTTCCTCATATCTGGGAGATCTTTCTCTGATTGACTTATTTCGCTAAGCATAATACCCTTTAGTTCCATCCACGTTGTTGCAAATGGCAAGATCTGAAATCACTTTTAATCCAGAGAGTCTTCCTACTCTTTTAGGGAGCAATTTTTCTTTTTTCTTGACTTTGACTTTCTTACAAAGTCCAGACAGTTGGCTTTGAGAATCCAAATTATGGATTCATCTAATTATTTCAAAATGATGCATTTAACTTGTTTCTCTAATTCCAATAATTGTAAACTATAAGTTAAGCATGTGCTTTATTCAGAAGAAATATTTTTGTCAAGACTACTGTATTAGTAATGATTTATATACTTTACATTGCATAGCAGAAGAAATCGAAACTGTCAAGTGGTCCTATAATTAGCAAATGCTAAAACTGCCTACTTGGATGGAATAGTGACAGCCAGATCTTTCTATAATAAAGGTACATTTTCCCCTTCATAATTAGTAAGAAACCTATGGAGTGATACTTTATCACTGAGAAACTATCGTCCTCCCCAACTATCTATGGGCCACAGGTTTTCGCTTCCCTTTATCTTTCTGCTTAAATCAGATACCATATTGGTGCTTTTTAAATCTACCTTTTTCCCCCTATATTAGTTTCTCTCTCTGTGTCTTTTCTTTCTTTTTTGGAATATATCTATTGACTCATGGAAATTTTTTATTCAAATATTTTATAAGCATTTATGATCATTGCTATTTGTTCTCTCTTTTTTTTTTTCAAATTAGATCAGTGGGAGAGACTTCAATGTGATTCCCGTCTTTTGATATGAGCTCATTAGTTTCTGAACAACTTCTCACTTTATTATACCATACAATAATCAGGACTTGATTGTATTTTCCTGGTCACAATCTATAATCAGACATTTCACCAAGGGCCTTTTGTTCCTTCCAGACGTCAGTGGTTTTCAGAAACCAAGGTCTATGCTCTAAGCATCTCCTCGTGGGATGTCACTACTTCCATGGCACTACTTTATTATTAAAGGAGAAATGCACAAACAAAGGAACTTACTACCCACCTCAAAATATTAGAAAAAGATTTTAAAAATGTATTATGAGAGAATACAAGTATTTTAAGGAACTACATGAGTGTAGAGATGAAGATTTTCTTAAGCAAGACCAAGAGCTATAAAATTTAAAAATTCTTACAGCCAGGAACACCAAAAGCAAAACCAATAGTCAGACAATATGACTGGAAGAGATATTTGTAATTCAAATGGTAAAAAATAATATGTGTAATATCCAAACACACTTATTCTGAAAAGAATAAGGCAAACAACCAATGGAAATATGCATGAAGGTTTAAATAGAAGTTAAAAGGTAAACAAATCCAGACAAACAGCAGACATGAAAAATGCCCAAATTTGGGTGCCTGGGTGGCTCAGTGGGTTAAGCCGATGCCTTCAGCTTGGGTCATGATCTTGGGGTCCTGGGATCAAGTCCCTCATTGGGCTCTCTGCTCAGCAGGGAGCCTGCTCCCCAACCCACCCCCCACCTGCCTCTCTGTCTACTGTGAGGTCTCTCTGTCAAATAAATAAATAAAATCTTTTTTTAAAAATGCCCAAATTTCATAGTCATCATAGAAATTCAAATGTCCAGGCATATTTTACTTTTCTGACTGGCAAACATTTTTAAATGGACATCTTCCTGACTCATGTGAATAAGGGATAAAGGATGTTCAACCACCTAGTAGAAAAGTGAATTTATCATATCCTTTTCAGAAATCAATTCAGCAATATCTATCAAAATAAAAATTATCTACTGTCTTTGAGACAAATTTCAAACTCCTGAGCTCCAAGTTATAGAAAGAAAGGCACAACTTCTCAGAATATACATATACAGATATGAATATGGTTGTGGCTTCACTGGCTATTGTGGAGGAAAAAAATAAACCTATTGTGGAGAAAAAAATAAATTGAAAACTCATCAATAAAGGAATGCATACCAAAGAATGGCATACAGTCATTAAAAATAATGAATTAGGACCAGGAGAAGAGTTTCTGTAAGGTAATGAGGAGTGAAATAATTGAGATGCTAAAATGGATGTAGATTCAGGTTCTAACTTAACAAAACCAAAAAGGCCAAATTATCCCTCCATATATTGCTTATAGATACACATATTAACATAACAGGGCTTTAAAGGCACCCTTAAGAAAAGAAAAAGACAAGCCACAGGCTGCCTATGCTTTCTTCTAGGAGTCTCTTTAATCCACTTTGATCCACTTTGAGTTTATTTTTGTGTATGGTATAAGAAAGATGTCCAGTTTTATTATTTGGCATAGAGGTACCCCGTTTTCCCAACACCCTTTGTTGAAGAGACAGTCTTTCTCATTGTGTATTCTTGCCTCTTTTGCCATAGACTGACCGTAAACAGGTGGGTTTATTTCTGGATTCTATTCTGTTCTTTTGATGTGTCTGTGTGTATTTTTATTCCAGTACCATGCCGTTTTCATTACTGCAACTTTGTAGTATATCTCGACATCTGAAACTGCAATACCTTCAACTTTGTTCCTCTTTTTAAAGTTTGCTTTGGGTACTCAAGGTCTTTTGTGCTTTACAAATTTTAGGATTCTTTGTTCTAGTTTTGTGAAAAATGTTGGTATTTTGATGGGAATTGCATTAAATCTGTAGATTGCTTTGGTTAATACAAACATTTTAACAATGTTGGCACTTTTGGTCCATTAGTACAGAATTTCTTTCCATTTTGGGGGTCATCTTAAATTTCTTTCACGAGTATTTTACAGTTTGGGGACTAAAGGTCATTCACCTCCTTGGTTAAGTTTATTCCTAAACATTTTCTTCTTCTAGATGCAATTTTAAATAGGATTGCTTTCTTAGTTTCTCTTTCTGCTATTTCATTATTGGTGTATATAAATACAATAGATTTATTAATATTAATTTTGTATCCTGCAACTCTACTGAATTGAATTATAGTTCTAGTAGTTTTTTGGTGGAATATTTAGAGTTTTCTATTTATACTATCAAATAGTAAAAGTTTTACTTCTTCTTTACCAATTTGGATGCCCTTTATTTCTTTTTCTGGTCTGACTGCTGTGGTGAGGGCATCCCATATAATACTGAATAAAATGGTGAGAGTGAATATCCTTATCTTTTTCTTGATTTTGAAAATTTTTGGTTTTTCACCACTGAGTATGATGTTAGTTGAATTTCACATATATGGCCTTTATCATATTGAGGTATGTTCCCTCTAAACCTACCTTGCTGAGAGTTGTTACCATGAATGGATGTTGTACTTTGTCAAATGCTTTTTCTGCATCAACTGAGATGATCATATCATTTTTATCATGTCTCTTGTTAATGTGATGTATCACACTAATTGATTTGCAAATATTGAATTACCTTGCATCAAGTGGGATTTATAAATCCCACTTGATCATGATGAATGATTTTTTTTTTATGTATTGTTGGATTCTGTTTGCCAATATTTTGTTAGGGATATTTGCATCTGTGTTCATCAGAGATGTTGACCTGTACTTACTATTTTCTGTACTGTTTTTTATCTGGTTCTGGTATCAGGATAATGCTGGTCTTGTCTAAAGAATTTGGAAGCTCGAGGTGCCTGGGTGGCTCAGTGGGTTAAAGCCTCTGCCTTCAGCTCGAGTTGTGATCCCAAGGTCCTGGGATTGAGCCCCGCATCCGGCTCTCTGCTCAGCAGAGAGCCTCCTTCCCTTCCTCTCTCTGCCTGCCTCTCTGCCTACTTGTGATCTCTGTCTGTCAAATAAATAAATTAAAAATCTTAAAAAAAAAAAAAGAATTTGGAAGGTCTCCTTCCTCTTCTATTTTTTTTTTTAATTGAGAAGAATAGGTATTAACTCTTCCTCAGTAGAATTTCACTTGCGAAGTCCCCTAGTCCTGGACTTTTATTTATTGGGAGTTTTTCTCATTAATGATTCAATGTAACTGCTAGTAATCAGTCTGTTCAAATTTCCTATTTCTTCTTACTTCAGTTTTGGCAAGTTATATGTTTCTAAGAATTTATCTTTCTTTTAGTTTGTCTAATTTGTTGGCATACAGTTTCTCATAATCTCTTTAATCCTTTATATTTTTGTCGTGTCAATTGTCATTTCTCCTCCTACATTTCTTTTTTTTTTTTTTAAAGATTTTATTTATTTGAGGGGTGCCTGTGCAGCTCAGTCAGTTGAACATCTGCCTTTGGCTCAGGTCACGACCCCAGGGTCCTGCGATCGAGACCCACATCATGTTCCCTCTACAGGGAACATGCTCAGCAGGAAGCCTGCTTCTCCCTCTACCTCTGTCTGCTGCTCCCCCTGCTTATGCTCCCTCTCTGTCTGTCAAATGAATAAATAAAATCTTTTTTAAAATTTTTTTAAAAGATTTTATTTATTTGAGAGAGAGAGGGAGAGAGTACAAACAAGAGGAAGGGGCAGAGGGAGAAGCAGACTCCCCGCTGAGCAGGGAGCCCAATGTGGGGCTCAATCCCAGGACCCTGAGATCATAACCTGAGCCAAAGGCAGGCACTTAACTGACTGAGTCACCCAGGCTCCCCTCTCCTCCTAAATTTCTGATTTCTTTGAGTCCTCTATTTTTTGATGGGTCTAACTGAAGGTTTATCCATTTTATTTATCTCAGCAAAAAACTAGTTCCTGATTTCATTGATCTGTTCTATTATTCTTTTAGTCTCTATCCCATTTCTTCCTGTTGTTTGAGAATTTTCTTGCTTCTTGCATTACTATCATCTTCCCTCTTAGAGCAGAATTTGTACTATCCCAAAGATTTTGCACCACTGGGTTTTCATTTTCATTTTTCTCCATATATTTTATTTCTTCTTTGATTTCTTAGTTGATTCATTCATTGTTTAGCAGCATGCTACTTAGCTTCCATGTGTTCATGCTCTATCCAGGTTTTTCCTTGTGACTGATTTCTAGTTTCATTCTATTGTGGTCAGAGAAGACATATGATATGATTTCTGTGTTTTTTAATTTATTGAGATTTGTTTTGTGACCTAACATGTGATCTGTTCTGGAGAATGTTTCATGTGCACTTGAAAAGACTGTGTATTCTACACAATGTGTTTTTGGATGGAAAGTTCTGAATATATCTGTTAGCTCAGTCTAATTCAATGTGTCACTTAAAGCCACTGTTTCAGGGAACCTAGGTGGCTCGGTTGGTTGGGCATCCAGCTCTTGGTTTTGGCTCAGGTCATGATCTGGGGATCATGAAATTGGGCCCCACATTGGGCTACACACTCAGCCCAGAGTCTGCTTGTCCCCTTCTCTCCACTTCTCCCTTCACTTGCACTCTCTATGTCTCTCATTCTCTCTCAAATAAATGAATAAATGAAATCTTTGAGAATAAAAAAATAAAGCCACTGTTTCCTTGATTTTCTTTCTGGATGATATATCCATTGTTGTAAGTATGCTGTTGAAGTCCCCTACTGTCATTGTATTACCGTCAATTTTTCCCTTTATGTCTGTTAAGATTTGATTTATGTATTTAGATGATCCCATGTTGAGTGCATATTTACACTTATCATATACTCCTGTTGGATTATTCCCTTTATCATTATGTAGTGCTTTTTGTCTCTTGCTATAGGCTTTGTTATAATGTCTCTTTTGTTCAATATAAATATTGCTACCACAAATTTCCTTTTGCTTTCATTTGCATGAATTTTCCCACCCTTTCTCTTTCAGTTTGCATGTGTCTTTAGGCCTGAAATAAATCTCTTGTAGAGAAAACACAAATGCATCTAGGTTTTTTATCAATTTAGTCACCCTATGTCCTTTTTTTTTTTTTGAATTTTTTTTTGAATTTTTTATTTTTTATAAACATATATTTTTATCCCCAGGGGTACAGGTCTGTGAATCACTAGGTTTACACACTTCACAGCACTCACCAAAGCACATACCCTCCCCAATGTCCATAATCCCACCCCCTTCTCCCAACCTCCCTCCCCCCAGCAACCCTCAGTTTGTTTTGTGAGATTAAGAGTCACTTATGGTTTGTCTCCCTCCCAATCCCATCTTGTTTCATTGATTCTTCTCCTACCCACTTAAGCCCCCATGTTGCATCACCACTTCCTCATATCAGGGAGATCATATGATAATTGTCTTTCTCCGCTTGACTTATTTCGCTAAGCATGATACGCTCTAGTTCCATCCATGTTGTCGCAAATGGCAAGATTTCATTTCTTTTGATGGCTGCATAGTATTCCATTGTGTATATATACCACATCTTCTTGATCCATTCATCTGTTGATGGACATCTAGGTTCTTTCCATAGTTTGACCCTATGTCCTTTGATTGGAATATTTAAACCATTTACATTCAAAGTAATTACTGACAGACATGTACTTATTGCTGTTTTGTTACTTGTTTTATGGTTTTTACAGTTCTCCATCCCTTTCTTCTCTTGCTCTCTTCACTTGTGGTTTGCTGACTTTCTTCAGTGATATACTTGGATTCTTTTCTCTCTTTTTTTTTCTTTTTTGCATACCTACTACTAGTTTTTCATTTGTCGGTTACCATTAGGCTTGGATATAATAGCTTATACATCTGGCAGTCTATATTAAATTGATAGCTGCTTATGTTTGGACCCATTCTAAAAGCACTAAAATTTTTCTCCACCCATCCGAATTCTCTGCATATATCATGCTTCACATTCATTGTGAATTCCTTGACTAATATTTATTAATATAACTGGCTTCACTGCTTTTGTGCTTTAACCTCTGTACTGGTTTTATAAGTGATTTATCTAGTACTTTTATTATGTTTGTATTTGCCTGTGAATTCTTTTCCTTTCCTAATTTTCTTAAGCCTGAAAATTTCTTTCCCCTCAAAGAATTCCCTTTAATGTTTCCTATAAGACTGTTTTAATGGTTTTAAATTTTGTTTGTCTGGGGAACTCTATCTTTCCTTCCATTTTGAATGATAGCCTTGCTGGATAGAGTATTCTTGGTTTGTAGGCTTTTTCCTTTTGCCACTTTGAATATATTATACCACTTTGTTCTGACCAAGAAAGTTTCTGCTGAAAAATCAGCTGATAGCCCTGTAGGATTTCCCCTACATGTAACTATTTTCTCTTGCTGCTTTTAAAATTCTCTATCACTACATTTTGCCATTTTGATTATTATTTGTCTTAGCATAGACAACCTTAGGATGATTTTGTTGGAGACTCTCTCTGCCTCCTGGATCTGGATGTCTGTTTCTGTCCCCAGATTAGGGAAGTTTTCAGCTAAAATTTTTTCAAATTAAATTTTCTGTCCCTTTTTCTTTCTCTTCTCCTTCTGGAATCCCTATAATGCAAATTTTATTACTCTTGTTGATGTTGCTGAGTTCCCTTAACCTATTCTCATTTTTTATTATTCTTTTCTGGTTTTTAATTGTTTGTTTGTTTTTGTCTTTCAGCTTGGTTGCTTTCCAATACTCGTCTTCTAGCTTGCTGACCAGTTCTTCTGCCTCCTCCAGTCTACTACTGATTCTTTTTAATGCATTTTTAATTTCAGTTATTGAGTTCTTCATCTCAACGTGTTCTTTTTTATATTTTCTGTCTCTTTGTTGAAGGTCTCACTGGGATGCTCCACTCTTTTCTCAGGCACAGTGAATGTCTTTATGACTGCCACTTCAAATTCTTTCATTTGAGACATATTTCTCTGTGTCCTCATTTTGTCTAACCCTCTGTGATTGTTCCTATGTATTAGGAAAACAGTTAAATCTTCTAATCTTGAAAATAGTAGCTTTTTGAAGAAGAGTTCCTGTGGTGTCCTTTGGTGTAATGTCCCCTGTTCACCAGAACCAAGTGCTTAAGGGGTATCTCTTATGTCAGTTGTGTGTGCCCTACTGTTATGGCTGAGCCTTGTTTGCCTTCAGTCCATGGAACAGCAATTGGCCCACTTTGCCTTTTTTCAGGGTTTGGTCCCTGTGCTGTTAAGGGACCAGTTTGGGGCCACCAAGGGATTTTAGTTGGATGGTGTCAACAATCAGATCAAATGCCTCCCTTCAGCCCATTTGCCCGGGCTATGGTCATACTGGACCACAAAGCACTCACTCTCTGTAGTCCCCTGAGAGGCTTTTGTTGGTGGGTGGGGCCAAGAGTCATGCCAGATGCCTGCCAGGGCTGCAGACACACTGATTGACTGGGGACTCTCTGCACTGGGAGTTATAATGTTCAGCTGCTGTAACTGTGAGTGTACCAATGAATGCGGTTATCTTCCCCTCTCCCCAGGGCAAGAGTCACTTTGGAGTAGCACAGTCTCTACCAGGACTGCTTGCAAGATGAAAGGCTTTGGGGGGTCTCCTACCCAGCATTATCAAGTTAGGTGGAGGGTGTTTGTAATGTTTCCTTCAAGTTCAACTATCTGGGCTGAGAGTGGGGTAAGTAGGGGAGAGAAAAAGGCTCCTGTTAGCTCTTTCATTCTTGGAGAATCTCCTAAAGATTCCAGCTCCTCCACCATACATTCTAAGATTAGCAAATAAGTTTGCTTCAAGTATACCCCAGATGCTTTTCAAACTGTGGCCTCTGTGCTGTGTCTTGGTGGTGGCTTTTTTGTTTGTTTTGTTTTGTTTGTTTTTATTACACTGTCTCTTTAGGGCAAGGACTCCATTTCCTATCACCCTCTGGCTCTCTCAGAGCTAATGCCACTGATTTTTTAAGTACCTGGTGTTAAGCCAGTTATAAATTTTTTTTATATATTATATATACTTTATATTTATCTATATTAATTTTTAATATTTGCTATTTCACATATATTAATATTTTTAACCTTAAACTGTATGGGTTTCAAAGCCAAATTTTATGGGAACTCATCTTCCCAGTGCAGGTCCCCCATATGTCTGCTCCTCTCCCTTCTCCATGCCTATGGGGCCCTCCCATTTGTGGTTAGTCTTTCCTGCAGTTTGGTTCCTGATCACATCTCCATCCCTCCTATCTTTTTATATGTGTCCTCCTCTCCTATATTAATGGTGGCAAGTCTCCTCTGCCAGTCTTCTCATTGTTTTTTGAGCTCCATGCACTGATGTAGCTGTTGTATGTAGGCATGTCCATGGGATAAGGTGACCTTAGGATCCTCCTACTCTACCATCTTTCTAGAAGTTAACAACAAATTATTTTAAAGATGAGCAAAAGATGTATATGGATACTCATAAAAAAGATATGCAAACATCCAATAAGCACATGAAAAAAGTTCAATATATGTAGCCATTAGGAAAATACATATTAAAATACAATGCAGGGGCACCTGGGTGGCTCAGTCAGTTAAGTATCAAACTTTGGCTCAGATCATGATCTCACGGTCTTGGGACTGAGCCCCACCTCCTCAGGCCTCCTGCTCAATGGAGAGTCTGCTTTTCCCTCTCTATCTCGAGCTGCCCCTCACCCCAACTCATGCCCTCTCTCTCTCTCAACTAAATAAATAAAATATTTTTAAATAAATAAATAAAATAAAATACAATGTGAGGGGCACCTGGGTAGCCCAGTTGGTTAAGCAACTGACTCTTAATTTGGGCTGAGGTCATAATCTCAGGATTTTGAGACCAAGTCCTACATCAGGCTTGCTCTAGATAGGGAGCCTGCTTAAGATTCTCTCTTCCTCTCCCTCTGTCCCCCCCAATTAAATACAATGGATAAAATAAAATTTGATACCACTGCACATCCACTAGAGTATTTAGAACAACTGACAATATCAAGAATTGGTAAGCATATAGAGATACATTGCTGGTAGAGACATACAATGGTATAATACTTTGAAAAAATGGTAGTTTGGTAGTTTCTCAAAAAGTTGAACACATACTTACTGTATAACCCAGAAATTCCAGTCCTGGGTATCTACCCAAGAAAAAAGAAAATATACATTTACAAAAATACTTGTGTATAAATAAGCATTATTTGTAAACACTTATTTATAATAATTCATAATGAGCAAAAAAACCCCAATCCAAATAGCTATCAATTGGTCAATGGATAAGGAAAATATAGTATATTCATTACTCAGCAATTAAAGGAAAAAAATATTAATACATGAAGCAATATGGATGAACTTCAAAAACACTGTATGAAGAAAATAGAAACAAAAGAGTACACAGTGTATTTTTAAGTTAAAATTTAAATAAATTTCTAGAATAGGCAAAATTATACAGAGAACAAGATCAGTGATTGGGGCTGGGGTAGGAGCAGGAGGTAACTACAAAGGGATACAAGAGAATTTTTTTTTTTTTAAGTGAAATGTTATAAAACCAGATTGTAGTGATGGTTGCATAATGACATAAATTTACCAAGCTTCATTGAATTATATACTTTATTTATTTTTTAAATGATTTTATTTATTTATTTGAGAAAGAGAGGAGGAGTACACAGAGGGAGAGGGAGGGAGAAGCAAACTCCCTGCTGAGCAGAGGACCTGATGAGGGACTCAATCCCAGGACCCTGAGACATGACCTGAGCCAAAGGCAGATGTTTAACCAACTGAGCCACCCAGGTGTCCAAATTATACAGTTTAAATGGTGAATTTTGTGGTATGTAAATTATACTCCAATGAAGCTGTTAACATATGAGGGGATATGTACATCACTGGGAAAGGGAGATGGTGTTTGGTGGTGCTGGTGAATAGAGGGGAAGAAGGGTTGAGACAGTAACTGAAAAAGAACTTGGAGAACTTGATCAAATGCCTATCTTCAAAAATAAATTATAATTCCAATTCCTCAAATTCAGTTGACTGTCGAACAATACAGGTGTGAACTGCACAGGTCTGCTTACTACAAAATTTTTGCTACAAATACAGTACTATATGTTGGGTTGACAGCTTCAGGAATACAGGAGGAACAATAGAAATAACCGCCCAGGCCGCCATCTGCCAGCCCCCTTTCCCCCTTTCCATAACCCTTGACTCTCCTGCCAAAAGGATGTATGCTCAGGTCACGTCTCCATAGGTAACCCGATACCTATGCAGGAAACAGGAGTATCAGGAGACCTCACCCCATACCCTCGGATCACCAAATATCTTACCATATATGGATGTGAGCCCATGCCCTGCCTTGACCCGATTAAAAACCCCCCCGCAGACTCCCTCCCAGTGCAACTTCCCCGACTCCTCTCTGGAGTCCCGGAACCTCGCCCAAGGCTGCCGACCTCCTCCCGGTGCAACTTTCCTGGCTCCCCTTCTCCTGAGCCCCAAAACTTCACCGGACAGTGCCTTTAATAAATTTTGCCTTATGCCTACCTTGCCTGGTGGTGTGTTTACCTCGCCTGCAAAACTTTACACAATAAATGTATTTTCTCTTATGATTTTTTAGTAACATTTTCTTTTCTCTAGCTTACTTTATTGTAAGAATACAGTATATAATAATTATGTTATTGTTAAGGCTTCTAGTCAACACTAAGCTATTAGTAAAGACTTCAGGGAATCAAGTTATATGTGGATTCTTGAGTGAGTCCCTAACACAGCATTGTTCAATGGTCAATTATATTTATTTGAGTATATCAGATATGATACACAATAAAAATGTTGTTGCTTTCAACTTTCAAGAAAAAAGTATGTGACAAACAGACATTTTAATCACAAATATATCATTCAGACTAAAAATGTTAATAATCTTTAAAATTCTGTAACTAAAATATTTTGACACTGGCCTGGTAGTAACTCTGTTATATAACCATAACTATAATCCCTCAGGACATAGCATTAACTAAAAGGAAATACCTCCCTCTCTAACGGGAAAAAAAAATAAAAAAGAGAGAGAGATGCTCCAAGGTTGGTCCTCAGAGAGTATCCCTTGATGAGCAAAAATCACTGTATCACACCAACCATACTCACTTTGTTCTGAGACTCATACTGGTCTTTGGTTTTCTTACAGCTTACTGCTACTACCACCATGCTAATCAAGGAGGATTCTTCCTTTTACCAAGTTGGGTAAATAAACTGTTCTTTGGTTCCCCATAGCACAGTTGAGACACAGTTGGAAAGATTATTAACAGCTGCTTGAAGGCAGAGACCATATTCTTATTCATGTGTGTATCTCTAGAATTGATGACAGTGATTTGCAAGTATATTGTCCAGGAAGTGCAAATTAACTTATCTGAACAAAAAAGAAAATACAAGGAGTACCTTTGGTTCAGCTAAATACATCTCCCCTCCACCCCTAGAGAGTAAAGACTTCTCATCCTAGTAGGACCCTAACACAATGATATTTTCCTAAGTCTCTTTGTAGTCCCTCTCCACGTAATCCTTGCAAACTACCATAGGTTCTTCTTGATGTAGAGATACTTTAAAAAAATTTTTTTTAAGATTCTATTTATTTATTTGTCAGAGAGAGAGCACAGGTAGGAGGAGCAGCAGGTAGAGGGTAGAAGTAAGCTCCTCACTTAGCAAGGAGCCCGTTGCAGGACTTGATCCCAGGACACTGGGTTCATGACCTGAGCTGAAGGCAGACACTTAACTGAGTGAGCCACCCAGACATCCCTGTAGAGACACTTTGAAGATCAAAAGAGGGAAACAGAGTCCCTGATACAGTCTATTCAGGCTCTGCCTTTGAAGTTGCAGTTTCTTGCAAAAAGAATCACTTTTTCTCCAGTTAATTCACACTAGGAATCTCTTTCATCATTAATTGATTCTCTACTTACCTAAAGCATTATTGTGAGGACCCAGTGTCCTAAACTCATCTCAATAAAATTCTAACCTCAATATTCATATGAGACAGATACAATTGGTAGCTTATAGATATGGCATTCAGAGGAGTTTGTTTCTTTGCATCATGTTTTAAATTTTCATTACCACCTTTCCCTACTTATCCTACATCAGCATTCTGCACTACCTATCCAATAAGCAAACTATGCTAACATGCTCACTTGTTCATTCTTGCCTTCCCTATCCATGTTAACACTGAGTCCTTATCTTGACTTTTTAAAGTACTATCTTTATTTCCTGAGAATTAAAAAAGGAAAGGGAAACTAGAGGAATAAAATATTAATTACTCGGTATTGACTGTGTATCTCTGTTGCTCTCCTCGCCTCAGTAACTCCTTCTCTCCTTTGCAATACATCCACTAGAATAAAGCCAAGCTTTTTGGAGCTCACATCACTTTTCAAAACCTTAAATTTTTTCTAAAACCAAATATAGCAAAAGTAGAATTACATAGACAATATCAAAATGGTTCTGAGGAACAGCCAAGCCCCTGAGCTGTGCCACATTAAAAGTAAGCCAACAAATAAAGAGGTAAATTCTTCAATAGCTTCTCATGGGTCATGATACAAAATTTAAACTTTGCTGGACTCCTTGCTATGCAGACCTTAGGCAGCTGCTACGCAGCTACCACATGAACATTTTCTAAGTTACGTGTTCCAGACATAACAATGAGGTCCTAGATGGGTAATTTGAGGAGGACTTAATAAAGGACTTTTTAATAAGTAGACAGGCTCGTAAAGAATCATAAGGCTTCTACAAGGTATGGAGCATTGCCAGCCCTAGGTCTGAAGGGGTAAAGAGAGGGAACAGTTCCAAGAACCCAGACAGGGTGGCTCTATGAGAAAGGCCATTTGATAGGAGTTAAGGATGTAGAAAATCTGTGGTGATCTGGTTTCTTGGAAGAGGAAGTCGAGGAAGACACATCCTAACCATTCTTTCCTCTCACTCTCCTCTCCTGTGGTTGCAAATGTCCCAGTTGAGCCAAACACAGGGACTCTCAAGCATGAAATCCACAAAGGTCAGCACCCTGGGCATCAAAGAGTATAGAGGAGTGGAGAGTGAATCTGGAAGCCAACCGGTAAAAGTGCGCCAGCGCGTCATAGGTTGCTAATAGTTGTTATAGAAAAAGAGAGAAAAGGTGCAATAACAAAATAACTGCTGGTTGAGATAAAGCCAATCAGATATATAGAGAGAGACTGAGACAGAGAGAGAGATATATACCCCTTTTATGTAGTCCCAAGGTATGCAGAAGGATGTAGTACACAGTCTTTTCAGAACTTCATTCTTAATGGAACTCTTTCAAAAAACACACTTAGAATTGGTGTTTCATAGCAATCACCAGGCAAAGATTCACTGACCATGCATTGGCTGGTTTACCTGACTCTCTCCAGCTATGCCGTAAACTGCAGAGCAGGAATTCTGCCTTGCATCTCTTTGTCCACGTTGCCTGAGATAAAAATATTTACTGAATGAGTAAGTGAAAGTATTCATTTTCATTTTCAATACTATCTAGCTCTATTTCTCTATTCCCAATACATATCCTATACTTTTTCCATCTGGTAGCTTTGTAGTTCTCTATCATGAGCAGAATTTCTCAAGTTTGGCCCTATTGACACTAAGGTCATATAATTCTTTGTCACAGAGGGCTGTCTTGTGCATTGTAGGATATTTAGCAGCATTCTATTACATACCAGTAGCATTTTCCCTGCTGTGACAACCAAAAATGTCTCCAAATATTGCTAAATATCCCAGGGGAATGGGGTGGAGGGGGAGAGGAGGTGCCAGGTTCTTTGTTAAGAACCACTGTTATTACTCCTCTTATTAAATATAAAGGCATTTCTAAGATATTACCTTTACAGAAATTTTGTGTTTCCTGAAGCCATATATGATGTCTTCCCTTTTCACAGCCATTATAATACTGAATTTTAACCTATCACTTTCCACCTTAAATTTAATTACTTGAATTCTTTCAGTAGATTAAAATGCCATGAGAATGAAACATTCTATATTTACCAACGTACCTGGTGACATAGCTTTCATAGGCTATAGCATATGTTCAATAAATATTTTTAAATGAATTAATAATGTTTTTTCATATGCAGAATTGCCATCATATAATTACCTTGTCTTTGCATTAAGTGAAGGGCTTTAGAAAAAGATAAATCTTAGAAATTCTGACATGACAGATATGTTTTTGTAATAGGGAACTGGGAATGATACTTGCTCACTTGCTGAGATACGACAGGCTTATGAATATGAGAAAAACAAAATTCATAAAAGCAAGTTACATATGATTTCACAGTCTAACATCAAGATCCAAAACAAGATTTCGCATCCTTTTCTTAAGTGTTATTTTTTAAGTTCCTAATTAACATAAGGATCCAAATGAAGCACTAAAAAATAAATTGAGGAGACCAAATGCATGTCTTTGGTTGGATAATACTTACCATAAAAATTTACCTTTAATACTGAAGCCTATAAAATTGTTTTCATCTTCAAAGTACTTTAAAACATTAATTATTGCAAGACTCCTGTGCAATTAATTATTAAGAGTTATTATCACTCTCTTTATTGATGGGAAAATGAAACAAAACTCTTTGAGAACACTTTCCAACTTGTTTAGGTCAGCTATAGTGTTAGAGATCTAATTTCTTCCAGTGAATCTTTTTTTCCCCCACTCTAAACCTGATTTAGGAATCATTTTTACAAAATATATTTCATGAAGTTTGGTAACAGAAACCTCAAATAACATTACCAGAGATATAAATAATAAACTCTCTTCTTTCCACTAAATATTAAATCAAACTTCAATTTTCAGTATCCCTGTTCATGAACTATAAAACTTTAAAAAGCAGTAAGTAATTTCTAGAAATTACATTTCCATTCCTTCAGCATCATTATTAGCAAGTGGATGAACATTTTCTTCAAGAAAATACATAATCTTTTAACATTCTAGTTCAAGAAGAAATGAAGTTCAAAACACAGTTTGATGATATTCTAGGATTTATAAACATAGCACTTCCTTTAGTGAATAAAATGACATGAAATTTACTGTGTTCTGTCATATCTTATAATATATTCAGAAGTGAACCACTGGAAAAGTTTTATATATTTCTGTCAATTTTGTGTTTATAAATTTGCTATTTCTGATGCGTTATAGGTTCTATTCACAGATTTAGGAAAACGAATTGCTTGTCCCCTTAATTCCATACAGAGTGTGGATGTGTCTTTGTATTTGCTCTACTGACTCATAATACAGATATTCAAAATTATATCTGCAACCACACTCTCAACACAAATGGATCTACATTTCCTTGGGATTGTCAGCCACTCCTGTGCCTCTTTTCCAAAATGGTCACTTAAGTAGAAACTTCTCACTAGGCACACAGTTTCTATAACCTAAGTTGCCCTCTTTTGAGTATTTTTTTACTTCTACATAAGAGGTCCACCTGTAACAGTTTCATTCTTAAGAAAATATGAACTAATTAATCAGCTTTAAGATTGTATGCATCAGGGGATGCCTGGCTAGCTCAGTTGGTAGAGCATATGACCCTTGATTTTGGAGTTGTGAGTTTAAGCCCCATGTTGGGTGTAGAGTTTACTTAAAAAAAAAAATTAAAAAATTATAGCCTTCAGTTGCATAATAGTTTTGTGTTAGAATGTGCTTTCTTCAGAAAGGAAGGAAGCAAACAGAGGATGGTGAGAGGGACACTGAGTCAGTGCTTAACATTTCAAATAAAGGTTGTCCACTCAGTATAAAGGAAAGTGAGGGAGAGGAAGAGACATTATGGGGAAGGACTAGGAGTTTCTACAGTATCAGGGAGGAGGATTGCATTAGGAGCAACCATTGTCCATGATGTTATTTTTTCACTAGTGGGATGTTTCATGACTATGACCTATCACGGAAGTCTTGAACTTTGTCAAGAGAGAGATAAAGTTAACTCCCAAAAAAGAGCCACTTCAAAAGCTTGCCTTGAAACAGCCTCTTACTTACTATTTATACATTTTTAGGCATCTACATGCTTGCCACCACTATGACGTTAATCAGGATGTGTAGGCGAGTGAAATCAAGAGTGGAATGAGAAAATATTCCTGAGATGATACAGAAAGAGCAAACGCTAACATTTCCCCTAAGTTCACACTGAACATGCCAGTATAAAAATACCCATAGTCAGAAATACTTTGTTTGCTCCTTTGTTTTCGTACAGAAATCATCTGAGTCTCCAGTGATTTGAATAAAAATTTGGCAAAGTGTGAGTTAAGAAGTGTACTTTAAGTTAAAGCTTAGATTAGGATACTGTTGTCTGTTAAAGTATGAATACGTTTTTTTTTTTTATTATGTTATGTTAGTCACCATACGGTGCAACATCAGTTTTTGATATAGTGTTCCATGATTCATTGTTTGCATATAACACCCAGTGCTCCATGAAATCCATGCCCTCCTTAATACCCATCACCTGGCTTCCCCATCTCCCCGCCCCCTTCCCTTCTAAAACCCTCTGTTTGTTTCCTGGAGTCCATAGTCTCTCATGGTTCACCTCCCACTTCAATTTCTCCCCCTTCATTTTCCCTTCCTTCTCCTAATGTCCTCCATGCTATTCCTTATGTTCCACAAATAAGTGAAACCACATAATTGACTTGCTCGGTTTGACTTATTTCACTCAGCATAATCTCCTCCAGTCCCATGCATGTTGGTGCAAAAGTTGGATATTCATCCTTTCCGATAGCTGAGTAATATTCCATATAGACCACATATTCTTTATCCATTTGTCTGTTGAAGGGTATCTTGGCTCTTTCCATGGTTTGGCTATTATAAAAAAACTTCTACACAGCAAAGGAAACTGACAGCAAAACAAAGAGGCAACCCAAAGAATGGGAGAATATATTTACAAATGATACTACAGACAAAGGGCTGATATCCAAGATCTATAAAGAACTTCTCAAACTCAATACCCAAAAAACAAATAATCAAGTCAAAAAATGGGCAGAAGACATAAACAGACACTTCTCCAAAGAAGACATACAAATGGCTAACAGACACATGAAAAAGTGTTCATCATTATTAGCCATCAGAGAAACTCATATCAAAAGCACATTGAGATACCATCTGATGCCAGTTAGAATAGCAAAAATTGACAAGGTAAGAAATGACAAATGTTGGACAAGTTGTGGAGAAAGGGGAACACTCTTACACTGTTGGTAGGAATGCAAGTTGGTGCAGCCACTTTGGAAAGGAGTATGAAGGTTCCTCAAAAAATTAAAAATAGAACTACCCTATGATCCGGATGTAGTGAAAAGAAGGACCATATGCACCCTGATGTTCATAACAACAATGCCCACAAGAGCCAAACTGTGGAAAGAGCCAAGATGCCCTTCAAGTATGTTATTTTAGAGAAATGAAGGGGAAGAGGGAAGCTGGAAGGACAGAAATAAGGACAGAAGAAAAAACCATAGAGACTCTATAAGATTACCCATTGGCCATTTTTGTCTTATTTTTACATCTTAAAAATTTTAATAGAAGTATAGCTGACGTACAATTTTAATATTAGTTTCAGTTGTAAACATAGTAATTTGATAATTATATACATTACAAAATGCTCACCATAATAAATATAGTTACCATCTATGTCACCATAGTTATTGCAATATTATTGCTTACGTTGCCTATGCTGTACTTTTTATCCCCATGCCTTATTTATTTTAAAACTGGAAGTTTGTACCTTTACCTCTTTCCATTAACTATTTTTATAAGTGTCCTATCATTTCAGTTCCACAGCATGCTTGTAACAGATGTATTTATATACTAATTTTTTTAAAATAAAAAATGCTTAAAGCTGTTAGATAAACTGCCCAAGATTACTCAATAATATGAACAATTTTAAACCAGATCTAGTGTGAAGATCTAGATCTTGAATCTAGAAAAACCACATTTTTGTACTTTGCGATCCTAATATGTTATTACTCATTTAGACTAATGAACACTTTAAAATCTCGTATCTTAGTGATAGTATCAGAACCAAAGAAAGAAGTAGTAAAGGATAAATGTGGGGTAGGTGGAAGGAACCATTCAAGTAAAAAGGGCAAAAAGGAAGTTCTTGAACTAAGTTGTGTCCTCTTTAAAAGTTTTTAAAAATTAAAAAAAAAAAAAAAAAGATCAGGAGTTTGTAAAGGAAACTTGCAACCAGCACATTTATAAAATGCAGCTTCATGGAAACCAAATACATTGAAATAAAGCAAAACAACCAACTTATGATCAACTCATGAGTTAATAATAATTAACCAAAATTCTTGATTAGCACAACAGTCCAGGATACAATATAGATTTATTAACTGGTTAGAATATGACATGATACTATCATTTTGGAAGACTAATAATATGTGCTGAGAGAGATAAAGAAGAGAAAGAATCCTAGCACTGACTTGTTTCTAGATAGCTCTGCCAAAATTCAGTGCAATGTCACTAATCCTACCATGCATTTATTACCCATAAGAGAGTTTTCAGTTTATCCAATGCCACTCATTTCTCAGCCAAAATGACAGTGACAAATCAAATGAATTTCTCAAATATTTCTTCAGGTACTTCTAATGGTTTATTAAATTCCAGGAAGTACATATTCAATCTACTGTTTTCTAGCTATTCTCAAAGTTTGTAATTCTACATGAACTACCAATTTCAACATGATTTATCCTTTATAAGACTATGTTATTTACCACCTATTGATTCCATTGCTCTAAATTTTGAAAATGTTCTAGCCTATAGGAAGAACAGGTTTACCAAAACCAATTAAGTTTTTTTATGATCACATACTCTTTTTATTTCACCTTTCATAGAATCTCTATATTTCATATAGACATAAAAATCTCAAAATAGAACTTAGAAAAAGTCTTAGGTGATGATTTTCTGAAGATATCAGTTCCTTAAATACCTAGAAAGTTAGAGAGGTTGTTGCTCTTACAGAAAGAAAGATAACTGGAAGCTCTTGATTTTTTTTTTAATTTTCTTGATAAAATAGATTATAATTTTGAGTAGAATGAGAATGACAAAAACAGAGGTTACATCTTCTATGTTTTGTGTGGGTGTGTGTGCGTGTGCTTTTGCTATCATGGAATTTTGATGCTTATCTGGAAAAATCGGAAATATGAAGTATCATATCTAGTTTCATTGTGCCATTTTTGTTGTTGTTGTTTTAAATGTTGATATTCCTTGATGTACTATTTAGGATTTGGACCAGCTGCATGAGACAGAAAACAAAAATTAATAGTGGCTTGAATAAAATAATAGTATAATTTTCTCTCCTGTAAGAGGATTCTGAAAGAAGGCAGAGCTTTCAAAGACTTCTTTCAGTATCCCCGCATGTGCTTCCCATCCCAAAGGTCAGCTCAGAATTCAAAAAAGAAAAAAGATGAAGAGCATAATTCCTTTTTTAAAGGAGACCTTGCAGAAATCTCACAGAACATTTCCACTTATATATCAATGGAAAGAAACTAGTCACATGGTCATACCTAATTATAAGGAAATGTAGAAAATAGTCATTTACCTGGGCAGTAAATCAGTTTTGTTACAAAAGAGAAACAAATGGACAATTAAGAGGCAATTAGAAGTCTATGCTGCAGACTTTCAGATTTGTCTTTGTCTTTCATTTTTAAAAGCATTCTTTAAATCCTTTTTTTCTTTTTCTTAATTAGGATCCTCACCCAATGTGGGGCTCAAACTTATGACCCTGATCTCAAGTTGCATGCTCTACCAACTGAGTCAGCCAGGTACGCTTTATATCCCTTTGTAATCATTTGCTATGTTGATCTTTCTTTGGATAATGGCTTTCATTATCTTTTTTTTTTTTTTTTTTTTTAAAGATTTTTTTTTTTTTAAAGATTTTATTTATTTATTTGAGAGAGACACAGTGAGAGAGAACATGAGAGAGGAGAAGGTCAGAGAGAGAAGCAGACTCCCCTTGGAGCTGGGAGCCGGATGCGGGACTCGATCCCGGGACTCTGGGATCATGACCTGAGCCGAAGGCAGTTGTCCAACCAACTGAGCCACCCAGGCGTCCCATGGCTTTCATTATCTAACATCAAACTAATCAACCCTATATCATTGTCCCTGTCTTCCAAAACTATTTATCATTCTGTCTTCTCTCCTAAGTTCCTAGTTTCCAAATGCCTATTGTCATTTTATTAGATATTCTGCAGTGTGACAGAGACAATGCCATGGACTTACCAAGCCCATTCTCTCTTTTGGAGGTCCCATAAGAAGAGCACACTTCTTAGGCTACCTTTACTATACAGTTGAAGCCACTCTATTAAATTCAGAACTAAAACACTGACAGAAGTGACATATTCTTTAAAAATGTCATTTGATAGTTCATTCTTTCTCATTCTTTTGAGGCAGGAAGTGATAAGCTCCAAGATGGCAGAGCTACATAATTAAAGGAACCTACATCCCTAAGTATTGCTTAAAGGTGCACTCCAGGAAAGACCTATACCCAAATCCCCATCAGACATCATGTTGAAAGTCAGATTTGCAGGGTGCTTGACTGGCTCAGAGGGCTGAACATGCAACTTTCAATCTTAGGGTTCAAGCCCTACACTGAGCATGGAGCCTACTTTTAAAAAAAGAAGTTTGAGATTTATAAGATTACTTGTTCCAGTAATAAGCATTAATTACATTCATCAATGCAAATAGGCATCAATAATTTTGAGAATCACTATATTCTCTAGAGCATCAGATATAATTCATATTAGATTAGTTTGGTAAAGAGAACAAATCGTGTTTGGAATTACAACTTTTCTTCATATGAACCAGATATTTTAACATCCAATGTCAATCAAATTATGAAAGATAGAATAATTATATATAATAGTGTAAAGAGAAAATAAAAATCAGGACAAATTCTTAGCACTTTTCCAGAAAGTCTAATGACTTTGCTTAGCATTCCTTCATTGCATTGTATATCTACTGTTTCTACTCCTGGATCATAGCATCCTTGTGAACAAAGCTGTTGTCTAATCTGGTCATAGCATAAACACAGAATATCTTGCTTTGTATGAAGTGGGTGCTCAATGATAATGATAATAATGCTTATGAAGATGATAATGAGAATATTGGTAACGTTGGGGCAAAATGTACATTGGTGTCATTTTATCAAGATTAGGAAATATGTAATCAAATCATATGTACTTTCAAATGAGGAGCTTAGAGTTGAAATTAAGTTATTTCCTCTTCATTTACTTTATCCCATTTCCAATTTCCAGTGTAGAATTTATAGTGCTAACTTCAGTTTTCGTTCTTTCTTCCCTCTCCCTGCTTTTTTTTTTTTTTTTTTTTTTTTTTTTTTTTTTTTTTTTGCTGCCTTACCTCTGATCACTTCCTCTGATCACTTTCACTAAAACCTTCATTTAGGACTTTCCTCTAGATTTTTATTTGTAAACTGAATCAACACATATAAAATCTTACTTAGCACCATCATCTTTTCATAAAAATAAGTCCCTTCTCCAGAAATCCAAATGTCAACATTGATACTTCACTTTTTTCCAGCTGACACCTAAATAATTAGTCTTTTAATGTCTCCATGCCCTGAAAGAAGTCACAAGGATTCCCTACTCAAATAAAGAATTAGGATAAATGAGCAATACTTCTAAGATAAGGCTCTATGCACACTTTTTAGGCACTTAAAGGTAAATTACAATACCGATAAGTGTTTTCAGATGGGAAATACAAGGACAGTCTTTTTAATGCTATGCAATGTGTGCAGAAATAATAGTGATATTTGTTCTAGTCATTTGGGCAGAGATTACATTAAAGTCTTACAGAAGATGAGACAATGGGGAATGAGGAGAAATTTTATACAAACATAATAAGACTCCTTTGAAAAATAGTTTTAGAAAAATTAGAAGGCTTTTACTGTTAACTAAGACAAGACAGACAAAGGAGAGGAAAGAAAACAACAACAAAAAAAAGGTATTCAGGAGAGAAGGAAAAGTATGGACAAAGGATTTTTGTTTTGTTTTGTTTTTTTAAGTAGTGCAGAAAAAAGACCCCCCCCCCAAAAAAAAAAAAAAGAGAGAGAGAGAGAGAGAGAGAGAGATTACAAAGAGCACAAAATAACACAGACCTATCCTGTTCTACTTTTTTCCAATTATCCCTGAAAAGAGAAAATGGTCATGAACACAGAAAAGAGATGGGGTTATCCCAGGAGTGAAACCGCTGGGAAGCAAGCACGCGAAGTGCAGGGACAGTATCAAGTGCGAAGGAGATTGTTGCAAGTACAAAAGAGAAAATCACCCACTCTATTTGGTGACACACCACACCCCACAAAAGAAGATTTAGAAAAAAAATTCTTCACAGTTCCATAGAAATTCAGCCAGCTGATACAGAATTTAAAAGGCCCAAACATGCCCTCTGTGTGTGTGTGTCCACACCTGTGTTCCCTTCCACTAGCCACCCTGAGACTCCAGCCCGAGTGTCCACCTTACAAAGAGCACTAGGCGTAAAATTCTGTCACTAAGTGCCTGAGGAAATGCTCATAAATTTCAAGTGCTGTTCTAGAGAGGGGGACAAAAAGCTTTCCTTATGCCCAATGATGCTTTATAGTTAGGAACTACACAACACTGATGTTAAGTTTATGTAACTGATTTTCATAACAATCTTTTTTCTTAGGGAGTATCTTTATAGTGTCCAAGGTCTTGACTTGGAAAAAGAACAGAAATGGAACAGTAGAGGAGAAAAGGGTTAATCAGAAAACAAATTAATTGAGTCAAATCTCCCTCAGTGATGAATGGAATGATAGATGTCAGTGCCAAATTGCCCTCATATATGTGGAAATGGGGTATTGCTTTTCAGGAGATGTTACTGTTGATACAAATATGTTAAAGAACCAAATTAGATGTTCATAATACAATCATTTTTGACCTGCTGAGAATGATGTGTAGGTATGAAATAAAAATCACAGTTGGCAATTCTATTTAAAAAAAAAAAAAACTATCAATTCTGGGCCACGTGGGTGGCTCCGTGGGTTAAGCCACTGCCTTTGGCTCAGGTCATGATCTTGGGATCCTGGGATCGAGCCCCACATCGGGCTCTCTGCTCAGTGGGGAGACTGCTTCCCCCCCTCTCTCTGCCTGCTTCTCTGACTACTTGTGATCTGTCAAATAAATAAATAAAATCTTTAAAAAAAAAAAAACTACCAATTCTATATCATATGTTCCTTAAAAACCTAGAATGTCAGAGCTTGCTTATCTGACACAAAAGAATATAACAGATAACTATGTGAGTTTTTTTTCCCTCCCTGAAATAGATCATAATTTCGAGTGGTTTGAGAATGACAGTAAACCATAAGTTACCTCTTCTATTGATTTGTTATGCTTTTGTTAGTAGGTACTTGTGATGACTACCCAGAAGGTGTAAAAAATATGCAATATCAAATCTGGTTAGAGTGGGCCATGGACTTAGGTTAAAGGAAGCACAAGATCTATAGAATTTAATCTTTAAAAAATTTATCTTTAGAAGAACAATGTGGGAATAATATAAATCAGGAAACTATGAAAAAAAAAACATAATGGAATAGATATCAGTGTAGAGTACTCTGTTTAAGAAAAAGGAAGAAGAAGCAAAACCTAAACCTACAAGGACTCCAGACACAGGTCTTTCACAATTTAGCTCACAGAGACGTCATAATCATCCAATGGAGACAGGACATTGCTGGTCAAAAAAGCAGGAGGGAACTGCGGAAGAGAGTTGAGAAGGAAGGATTTCTCCCTGAGGAAACAGATCAGAACTTAAAAGAGGGATATCTTCACTGCCTTATGCCTCTATAAAGGGAATTGAATAAGGACTTTCACTTTTAGCCCTACTTTGTATCTCTTCCCTACTGATTTTTTCTCCTGAAACCACTATAATCTATTTCTATATCTAGTATTCTACTGACTCTGTTCTCAAAAATCAGCCAGGCACTGTAAAATGTCTTTGTGAAATACTTGCAACAACAAAAAATTACATCTATCAACACTGCATAATTAATTTTTTATGACAATCTTGTTCAGCAAAAA
This sequence comes from Mustela lutreola, assembly GCF_030435805.1. Classification (NCBI taxonomy): domain Eukaryota; kingdom Metazoa; phylum Chordata; class Mammalia; order Carnivora; family Mustelidae; genus Mustela; species Mustela lutreola. Next base: position 72,447,951 of record NC_081295.1, read on the forward strand.
ATGTTCTTGGCCTTAGTTAGAACTTTTAACCATTATTCTATAACAGAATACAACTTCAGTCTCTATAATATTTTCAATTTTTCAAGGCTGCTTCACTTATGTTCATATGCTCTGTGAGACAAGATAAATATAACTTCTCCTGGTTTTGAAGAAGTTGAAGAAAATAAAGCACCAAAGGGTTACATGGCTAAATCTTGAAACACATCTTGTGGTTCCCAGCTCATTAAACAATATAAGAGTTAAATTCTCTACCCTATATATAATCCAACCTGTACCCAGCAGTACATTTCAACCACAATACTTAAACTAGTTCATAATTAAATGTTAGTGAGATGTTTTAATTAATCTCTTGTCATACAAAAATAATCTCCATATGTCTGTTTATATCTTCACTCTCCACAAAGCATGGTCCTTGGCATGATAGATACTTGGTGCATGAATGGGTAGATGATTTTCTTTTCATCAAATGGTATCTAATCTTTGTCCCTTCATCTAATTTTACTTCAACTGTATCGCCTGCAATTTCCTTGATACACTTAGATGTGGCTACATGTACACATCTATTTCTTTCTACTAGTCTGTATATTCTTAATACTGCAGCCATCAAGAACCTAGTACAAGCCTCTTTCCTGTGATGGTATCAAATAAATTGTTGAGGAAGTGAGGTTTTTCTCCACATAATCTAGGAAGCTGTTAGAACAATTTTTAAAGTGCTATGATCACTTGTTAGGCCAATCACACAGTAAACATTTGATGAATTTCAGGACATCAAATCCTAGACTTACATTTTATAAGTGAGTGAATAATTTTCTCTTAATCTAGAGCCATGATACATATTATAGGAGCCATGACTTCTGTTAATCCACAGGAGTTCATAATCTTCCTTCTAGAAGGATCCTTCTTAAGCCAGTATCACAGAGCCAGTAAAGGAAAAAATGAACAGACCGGATATTTGAACTCTGACATCTCTTGCCAATATTGCCAGTCATTGCTCTCCAAGGGTACTGAATTCCCTAAAATAGGTGGAGATGTGTGTGTGTGTGTGTGAGAGAGAGAGTTCTACCTCTTGTTTTCACATGGACATCAAGTCCCTATGCTTAAATATGAAAAATGCCAATAAATACAAAAGCTTGACCTAACATTCTATACAAGTATAAGTTGCACTTGGTGGAACTAGAAAACTGAACATTTCTAAAAGATTTCCTCCACACCTCATACCTTAAAGGGAGAAGTGACATTTTCAGTTCTTGCTTCTCAATCGGGAATAAAGTTCTCCTAATTTAAGAAGGGAAAACAGCAGTAATTCAGAGACATTTTAAAGGTCAGTAATATATGACATAGAATTGAAGTCTGTGAAGAAAATCACTACTTTGAAAGGATAAAACTCTCAACCAATCTTCAACTACACTAATTAAAGTGATATCTTCCTAAAGAAAACATGCTAAGTCAGATACTTCACAAAATAAGGCCTAGTTTCACTGAAATTCAATTTCATATGACCAAGAAGTTCTTAAATGTCATTCAAACTCCTACACAAATGTATCAATAGTGATGTAAAAAGAGACATCTTATTGATCATATGATTCAAATCTGAATTTCCTTACACCCAGGCTGTATTCATTAAGGGTTAAACTTTGTCTTATGTATATGTCTGTTTTAAGGGTCAGTTGCGGGAATCATCCAGTTCCTTTAACTTCCCTACAGACTGCATTTATTTTATATCTGAAAAATAGCTGTCTTCCCTATCCATCGCTAGTTCTTGATCACCTGCTTTTTGATCTGTTTTCACTCTTAGTAGTCATAAAAATAAGAAAAATGCCTGAATAGTAAATTGTTAAAAGACTTAACTTAAAACCTGCCTGTAAATTTTCAATTTTTTAAATTTCTCATATATCACCTCCAGCTTCAGTCTGATAATTAAAATTGGTTTTACTGCAGACATAAAAATTATTATAAATATGTCTAACCTGAAAACTAATCCCCCCCATCCAATTTGCTTTGCTCCTAAAGAAGTATAAAGTGTACCCACAAGCCTAAACAAGAGGCTCAAGTTCAACCTCTGAGAACAAAAGACAGGATGTCTTAGTTCAGGCTGTTATAACAAAATACCATAAGCTTATAAACAACAGAAATCTATTTCTTACAATTCTGGACACTGGAAGTCCAGGAATAGGGTGCCAAAATGGCTGCATTCTGGTAAGAGCCCTCTTCTGGGTTACAGACTTATTGCTGTATCCTCACAAGGAAAGCAGACAGGGAAGTGAACTCTCTTTTGACTGTTTTAAGGGTACTAATCTCACTTTTAAGGGCTATACCTTCATGGCCTCTTCTAATTCTAATTACCTCCCAAGTCCCCAATCCATAATACATCACCTTGAAGGGTAGGGGTTCAACATATGAAATTTGGGGAGATATAACATTCAGTCGTAACATGAAATAATTGCCATATTAGGTAGAACATTGAAAGGGATCAGAATATACCATTCCAAAATATGTTACTTGGCATAAGGATTATTTTGAACTAAAGGTAATTGAGAAGCAGTAGGTTTGGGAAGAACATTCTGCCCTCTCCTTTTCTGCCTAAAGGCGGAGCACAAATTTCCTTTTGTAAATGTGTCAAAAATTCCTATTTATAGTTATGCTCCCCTTTCCAGGAAGAGGAAAACAACTCTTATCTGCATATGAAACCATACTCAAACAATCCTTATCTACTATACATTTCCTGGTCAACTTCCCACAATTTACTGCCCCTGGTAGCCCCAAATCCCTTTACCTTTGTCTAATCACTTCTCTGCAATTTATTACTCCTTGTTAAAATGGTATAGATGGTCCAAATCTAACTGCCTTTTTATGTTTTCACTATTTTTCTGTGGGGCTGCATATACAGAAGACATTAATGTCAAGAAACATATGCCTTTCCTCCTGTTAATCTGGGGTTTTTGTCATTTTAATTTACAGGCCCTTCAAACTCTGATCCTAAACGGGTAGAGGAAGTTTTTCCACCTCAGCAATGCTTTTGGCTGCAAGAAAAAAAAAAAAAGCCACTAAAACAACTGACTTATTAGTAAAGACATTTTTTATGCTATATGTGAGTTCACAGCTGTGGCAGGGCAACAGTTAGTTGGTTAATTCAAGAATCCATTATACCACAAAGACCTTGGGTTCTTTCTATCTGTCTCATACTGCCATCATTAGAATGTAGACATATGTCCTTGGGCTTGTCCTTTTAGGATAGCAAGATGTCTGCAGTAGCTTCAAACATTACATCCTCTCACAACAATATCCAAAAAGACAGAGTAAAGATGGGACATATTCTCTTCCTTACATCCTTAAATAAGAAGGGCTAAAACTGTCCCAAAAGCTGTCCAACTGATTTCCTTTTGCATCTTACTTGCCAAAATTCTGTCACATGCCCCTGCCAGAATGAATCACTTGGCAGGGGTATGGAATTACCATAATTGGCTTGGACTAATCAAGCTTCACCCCTAGAGCTGGGGAGGAAGCCAAATTCTCCTGATGCTCAACCTCCCTGGACAGAGCATGAACAAAACCAGTGCATGCAGAGCATGGAGACCACCAACCAACACTGTCTGTCATGGTTTCTAATACTACCTTTTTTGTTCTGCTCATGCATTCTTTTCTCTCTTACTTTCATTATATACTTAAGTACTGACTTATTTTTCACAGCCCCAAGTTTGTAGCACCAGCTTAAAGAGTTCCCACTAGACCACTTTGTGGCATGTCTTATAAATAGGCTAACATTCAGTTCACAAAAGAAGCACTTACAAGCACATTAAGAAATGCAATTGTCCATTAACCTTCCTAATCTTTGAAGATCAGCAACATAATTCACTCAAGATACCCGGGG